>NC_134875.1:66279981-66579981 GCF_049852395.1 Peromyscus maniculatus bairdii | reverse complement strand
TAAAGTATCCCACTCCCCCCCAAAAAAGAAAGAAAAAGAAAAAAATCAGGGAGAGACAAATTCAGCTCTGAGTTCTACCATTTTTTCAAAGAATTAATGCCAATACTGCTCAAATTCTTCTACAGTTATATAGTTAATATGCAACTATGTAAATACCCAAAAAAGATAATAATTACAGACCAATTTTCCTCATGAACACACATACAAAGATACTCAATAAATACTTGCAGTTGAATCCAAGAACACATCAAAAAGATCATCTGCCAAAAGCATGTATGCTTTATCCCAGAGTTACAGTGATAGTTCGACATATGCAAATGCATCCATCACAAAAACTAACTGAAGGACCAAAAAACATATGAAATCATCTCAATAAATACTGAAAGGCTTTTGACAAAATCCAATACCTCCTTCATGATAAAAATCCTGGAAAGATTTGATATGAAAGGGACATACCTCAAAATAATGGAAGTGAGTTACAGTAAGTCTATAGCCAATATCAACCTAAATGGAGACAAGCTAAAAGTATTTACACCATTATCAGGAACAAGAAAATTTTGTTCATTCTCTCCATTCCTACTCAGTTAAGTATTTGAAGTTTTAGCTAGAGAAATGAGGCAACTGAGGCATATCAAACGGAAGCAAATAGGAAGAAAAAAACGTACAAGTGTCTTTATTTATAGATTAAATTATAGTATAAGAGTGACCATAAAAATTCCACTGGGAAATTCCTACACCTGATAAATATTTTCAGCAAGGAAGCTTGATACAAAATTTACTCACAAAAATTAGTAGCCTTTGCAACTACAAATGACAGAGTAAGAAAGAAAACAGGGAAACAACACCATTCACAATAGCCTCATAAAAATAAAATATCTTGTGGTAACTCTAACCAAGCAAGTGATGGACTTCTATTATAAAGAAATTTTAGAAAGAAATTGAAAAAGGTATCAGAAATTAAAAGATCTCTCATATACATGGATCCATATATTAATATAATAAAAAATGGCCATCTTACTAAAAGCAATCTACAGAATCTGTGAAATTCCCATTAAAATTCTAATAGAATTCTTTACAGAACTAAAAAAGGAAAATCTTAAGCTTCATACAGAAACACAAAAGTCTCTTGATAACTAAAATAATCCAAAATAATAAAAGAACTGCGAGATGTATCAAGATCCTCAATCTCAAATTGTACTGCAGAACAATAGTAACAAAAACATCATGGTCTTGATATAAAAACAGACATGTTGATAAATGGTATTGAATTAAAGACAAACTTAAGTCCACATAACTGTGGGCACCTTATATGTCTGCATATAGAAGCATATATGCATATATACTTATTACCCTGTACAAAATTCAACTCTGAATGTATCAAACACCTCGACACATGGCCAGATACACTGAATCTTAAAGAGAAAAAGTGGGGAAATTCTTACTCATTGACATAGGAAAAGACTTTCTGAGTAGAACACCAACAGCATAGAACTCTGCTGTGGGATGGTCTGTATGTCAAATAAAACACTGATTGGCCAGTGGCTAGGCAGGAAGTAGGTGGGACAAGGAGAGAGAATTCGGGGAAGCAGAAGGCTGAGGTAGAGAGACACTGCCAGCTGCCGCCATGACCAGCAGCATGTGAAGACACTGGTAAGCCACCAGCCACGTGGCAAGGTATAGATTTATAGAAATGGATTAATTTAAGCTATAAGAACAGTTAGTAAGAAGCCTGCCACGGCCATACAGTTTGTAAGCAATATAAGTCTCTGTGTTTGCTTGGTTGGGTCTGAGCGGCCGTGGGACTGGCGGGTGACAAAGATTTGTCCTGACAGTGGGCAAGGCAGGAAAACTCTAGCAACAAATGGCGCCCAACGAGTCGGCAAGAGTTTCCACCTAAAACCTGAGAAGAGATTCTAAAACAGAACTAAAAACAGCTTCCTAATTGTCTCTCTCAAATGAGCAACAGCTGCCTGTTTGAGCTACTGGCAGGTTCCTGGCATGTGTGCTTGACCTGCAGTATGGCGGGAATGAGGCCTCTGCAAGTGGCACATTAAGCTGCATGGTGGATTTAGCCTTTGCTAGTACAAAACAAAAAGAGGTTTCTGGGCTATACGCTGCCTTGATAGAAGCATAGACCCACTATTTCTGAGAGTTGATGGCTCCCAGCCAGAGCTGGCAGAAAATGTACCACCGCCATGTTGGGAAGCTGAAGTGGGCGGAGCCAGCAGCCACAGCGCCATTTCAGGCTTAAAAGGCTGCAGTTTAAAGCAATAGGCTCAAGGTAATATAAAAAATAAGCCACATAAAGATGGCTACCACACAGAGAATCTGGATTATATTCTCTTTGATATTTGTAACTGAAGAAAAAACATTTGATTGCAAAAGCTGTTGAGTTATGCCAAAATGTATATTTTAAAGGTACCTTGACTTCAAAATTTGGATGTAAGGATATGTAGCTTTGGAAAGGAGGCTCTGCTTTTGTCTCTACAGAAAGCCAGAGGCTATGGATTTGTTCCAGATTAAGATACATCAGGTTTGACCAGTCAAGACCACCTGAAAGGTCTCCAAGGTCTCTGATGACACCATGGCCCAGGTGATCCAACATCCAGAACAGTTTCAAGGCAACTGGCTCAGACGATACAGCCTCATGGACTACTCCATGATCCTAAAATTTTCTTTGTGTCCCCTTAAGATACAGCGCCCCCCCTCCAGCAGGAAGTAGTAAGAGAAGCTACGCCCAAATTTCCAAATATACCAAGCTGGCTTTGGAGATGCATAAAAGTTAAAACCTTCCTTTTTAAAAAAAGAAAAGGGGAAGTGCTGTGGGATGGTCTGTATGTCAAATAAAACACTGATTGGCCAGTGGCTAGGCAGGAAGTAGGTGGGACAAGGAGAGAGAATTTGGGGAAGCAGAAGGCTGAGGTAGAGAGACACTGCCAGCTGCCGCCATGACCAGCAGCATGTGAAGTCGCCGGTAAGCCACCAGCCATGTGGCAAGGTATAGATTTATGGAAATGGATTAATTTAAGCTATAAGAACAGTTAGCAAGAAGCCTGCCACGGCCATACAGTTTGTATGCAATATAAGTCTCTGTGTTTACTTGGTTGGGTCTGAGCGGCTGTGGGACTGGCGGGTGACAAAGATTTGTCCTGACTGGAAAACTCTAGCTACAGAACTCTGGACTGAGAGTTGAGGAATCTAAATAAGATCGAACTAGGCCCTCTGAATGTGGGTGACAGTTGTTTGGCATGGGCAGTTTATGGATCCCCTGCCCAGGATTTATCCTTCATGCATGAACTGGATTTTAGGACCCCATTCCCAGTGTTCATTCCGGAGGGAGGGCTTGGTCCTGCCTCAACATGATATGCCAGACTTTGTTGACTCTCTGGGGGAGGCCTTACCTTCTCTGAGGAGTAGATGGTAGGTGAAGTAGAAGTGGTGGGGCGACTGGAAGGAAGAGAGGGAGGGAAAATTGTGGTTGGCATGTAAAATGAAAAACTTTTAAATAAAATATAAAATAAAATTTTTTCATTCATGTGTATATTTGTGTGTCTCTTTGTTTATTCCACTTGTGTGAGTGACTGAGCCATCCAGAAGAAACCATAAGGTCCTCTGGAACTGGAATGACTTACAGGTGGATATAAACCATGCAATGTGGGTGCTAGGAACAGAATTTGGTCCTCTGGAAAATAAATAAGCAAATTAATTCTTCTGCCACCTTTCTAGTCCCAGAATCCCTAATCTTGTATCATATGAATAAAAGGCCAAGGAGTATGTGGAAAGATACTTAACAATATTAGTGATCAATAAAGCATAAATTAAAGCCAAATGAGAAACCACTTCAATCAGGTAAGATAGCTATTTTTCAATATATAATGAACAACAATTTTTGTTAACAATGAATAGAAATAGGACCCCTTATATCTGTTTACTGAGAATCTAAATCTAAACTTATAAAGCTATTATTCATTATGAAGAACATTGCAGAAGTTTTAAGCACACTAATATAGAAGTACCAGATGATCCAAATTTTTTATTCTAGGTAACAATCTAAAGTAAAAACCAGCAGCTGGTATAGGCATTTGTATTTTGATGTACATACTCATAAAAATCAAGCCATGCTGTTTAACTAATAAGCAATGTACTGGGCATACAGCAGAGACAGGAATTCTATCAAATTCTATAGAAATAGAAATTGAAACAGACACAAACATGGTCACATAGGAATATTCATCTTTACACAACAAAGGGACTCAGCCATTTTTTGAAACAGGTAAAACAGATTAGGACTATATTAAAAAAATAAACCAGACAGAAAAATAAAAATTCAAATTATAAATACAAACTTTCTTGTACACAGAGTAAAAACTAATCTGAAAAATAATAATAAAGCAGAAATATCTAAAGTTTAAGGTGGCAGGGAAGTTGTAATTAAAAAGGTAAAAATTTCCAGTTATGAAGGGTCGATAAATCTAGAGATTATACAGGGTCGATAAATCTAGAGATTATACAGGGTCGATAAATCTAGAGATTATACATATTGTAGGTACAACATTAAAAGTATTTTATACCGAAAAATTTCTATAAAAATCAACTTTTCATAGTCTTTATATATATATATATATATATATATATATATATATATATATATATATATATATATATAACTATAAAAGTTTTAGAAATGTTAAATTGCTTATCTGGTAAAATTAGTTTACAAAATCTATGAACAACAAAACATAATTGTCTAAACTTGAATTTGTTCAATTAAGATAACATAGTTCATTTGTCTCAACAATCCTCTAAATACAAAATAGAACAACTTTTTGTTGTTCTAAATGGAATAATATCACCAACTAAATAGTTAAAAAAAATCTTAGGTGTGTCTTGAAAACATATCAAAATTTTGTTCTAGCAAGGTTATAATAGAATTCAGTTCTGCTCAATACAGTGGAAGTTCAATTTTAAAGCCCTTGTTTGCCTCATATCAGTTGTAATAGAGATCTTTGTTATAGCCAATTCCATCTCCTTTCTTTGGCCAGAATTTTGTGAGGTTATATCATCAATGTTTATTTTCATGGATAATACCAATGATGATTCTGGCAATTTCACTATTGCATAGCTATGTCTTTGTAAAAAAAAAAATATTGTTCCTGAAGTCTTCATTATGTAGATAATCTTCTAACCTTTGCTAAATCACCTAAAGCTGCCTTTCATTGCTTATTTTACTCAGTACAAAAAAGGAAGACAATGACTGGTATATTCCCAAGGAAAAATGAAGGTTAATTTACAATGTTGATTAATAGTTACACAGCAACATAAAAGATTAATTACAAAGAAAACTATACATCAAAATAAATAATAGCCAATTATTTTATGATTACCTTTTCTTTTTGTTCTCTACTGCCCTACAACTAATCCAGGTATTAAAAAAAACTAAGAAGATTTTGAAACTTTCTGTTTTATATGGATTTATTGAATCTTAATAATAAGTCATCAGTATTATATTTAATCTTTGATAAGTCATATAAAGACCTACGATGGAAAACTTCTGCTTAGTTTTTATCTTACTTTGTATATAAATTGCCTCATGTGTAATTCCATATAAATCAAAATTATATTTTTCAGCCCACAATGAAAATGATTAAATATATTTACTTACTCATTTTTTTCTGTGACACAGTTGCTGCCTAAACAGAAATAACATTTACAAAATTTAAAGTGCTTTCTCTTGTATCTGAAAAGTTTAAATTAGATACACCATGTTCATATTTTCAACAAAAGAAATATATTGATGAGTTTATTTCTTGTCTCTCTAATATTTGAAGAAAATTTACAATATCCCTGTTTACTACAAAAGATTCTTCAAAAAATTTGGAGGAGCTTAAGTTTAAGCAATACTAAAAGTTATAAGTGGTATAAGGCAAAATCCTCATACTACCTTGTTTAGAAAATTGTTTGTTTATGGTGGTAACTTTGGTGGAGAAAATGTCTCCCTTAATTTTTCTTCATTTGGTAAAATAGATAATTCCAAATAGGCACATATTTGTAATTTTGATAGCTTTAAATATTTTTTTCATTTTTCAGTACAGAATTGCTGTGGGACAGTCTATATGTCAAATTGCTCTGATTGGTCAATAAATAAAACACTGGTTGGCCAGTGGCCAGGCAGGAAGTAGGTGGGACAAGGAGAGAGGAGAATTCTGGGAAGCAGAAGGCGGAGGCAGAGAGACACTGCAGCCACCGCCATGACCAGCAGCATGTGAAGATGCCGGTAAGCCACCAGCCACGTGGCAAGGTATAGATTTATGGAAATGGATCAATTTAAGATATAAGAACAGTTAGCAAGAAGCCTGCCATGGCCATACAGTTTGTATGCAATATAAGTCTCTGTGTTTACTTGGTTGGGTCTGAGCGGCTGTGGGATTGGCGGGTGACAAAGATTTGTCCTGACTGTGGGCAAGGCAGAAAAACTCAAGCTACAAATGGCGCCCAACGTGTTGGCAAAAGTTTCTACCTAAAACCTGAGAAAAGATTCTAAAACGGAGCTAAAAACAGCTTCCTAATTGTCTCTCTCAAATGAGCGGCAGCTGCCGGTTTGAGTTACTGGCGGGTTCCTGGCGTGTGCGCTTGACCTGCAGTATGGCGGGAATGAGGCCTCTGCAAGTGGCACATTAAGCTGCATGGTGGATTTAGCCTTTGCTAGTATAAAACAAAAAGAGGTTTCTGGGCTACACGCTGCTTTGATAAGAAGCATAGACTGTAGCTAGAGTTTTCCTGCCTTACCCACAGTCAGGACAAATCTTTGTCACCCGCCAGTCCCACAGCCACTCAGACCCAACCAAGTAACACAGAGACTTATATTGCTTACAAACTGTATGGCCGCGGCAGGCTTCTTGCTAACTGTTCTTATAGCTTAAATTAATCCATTTCCATACATCTATACCTTGCCACATGGCTGGTGGCTTACCGGCATCTTCACATGCTGCTGGTCATGGCTGCGGCTGGCAGTGTCTCTCCGCCTCAGCCTTCTGCTTCCCAGAATTCTCCTCTCTCCTTGTCCCACCTACTTCCTGCCTGGCCACTGGCCAATCAGTGTTTTATTTATTGACCAATCAGAGCAATTTGACATACAGACCGTCCCACAGCAATAGACCCACTATTTCTGAGAGTTGATGGCTCCCAGAGCTGGTGGAAAACGTACCACCGCCATGTTGGGAAGCTGAAGTGGGCAGAGCCAGCAGCCACAGTGCTAAGAAGGCTGCAGTTTAAAGCAATAGGCTCAAGGTAATATAAAATATAAGCCACATAAAGATGGCTACCACACAGAGAATCTGGATTATGTTCTCTTTGATATTCGGAACTGAAGAAAAACATTTGATTGCAAAAGCTGTTGAGTTATGCCAAAATGTATATTTTAAAGGTACCTTGACTTCGAAATTTGCCTATAAGGATATGTTGCTTTGGAAAGGAGGCTCTGCTTTTGTTTCCACAGAAAGCCAGAGGCTATGGATTTGTTCCAGATTAAGATACATCAAGTTTGACCAGCCAAGACCACCTGAAAGGTCTCCGATGACACCATGGCCCAGATGATCCAACATCCAGAATCGTTTCAAGGCAACTGGCTCAGACGATACAGTCTCACGGACTACTCCATGATCCTAAAATTTTCTTTGTGTCCCCATAAGATACAGCACCCCCCTCCAGCAGGAAGTAGTAAGAGAAGCTACGCCCAAATTCCCAAATATACCAAGCTGACTTTGGAGATGGGTAAAAGTTAAAACCTTCCTTTTAAAAAAAAAGAAAGGGGAAGTGCTGTGGGACGGTCTATATGTCAAATTGCTCTGATTGGTCAATAAATAAGACACTGGTTGGCCAGTGGCCAGGCAGGAAGTAGGTGGGACAAGGAGAGAGGAGAATTCTGGGAAGCAGAAGGTGGAGGCAGAGAGACACTGCAGCCACCGCCATGACCAGCAGCATGTGAAGATGCCGGTAAGCCACCAGCCACGTGGCAAGGTATAGATTTATGGAAATGGATTAATTTAAGATATAAGAACAGTTAGCAAGAAGCCTGCCACGGCCATACAGTTTGTATGCAATATAAGTCTCTGTGTTTACTTGGTTGGGTCTGAGCGGCTGTGGGATTGGCGGGTGACAAAGATTTGTCCTGACTGTGGGCAAGGCAGAAAAACTCAAGCTACACAGAATATCTGGGTAGAGAATATCAACTTTGTCATGAATTTCTACTACCTTGACCTATTTGTTTAAATTATGTTGATATAAGGATAATATTTAGAATATAGTAAGGATCTACTACAGCAGCTTTTCTAGAAAAACATGATTTCCTAGTAATTCTAAATATTATTCTTATACCCACAGAGAAGTGTATCTATCAAAGGTGCTTCTCTTTACAGCAAATGAAGATCATCACAAAAAACCACAACTAGACACAATGAAGAAATCAATGTATCTTGGGTGACTAGCAACAACTGATGTATTTATAACACAGCTTCTGTATAAGGACATTTCGGGGAAGAAGAGTTAGAGAGATTATAGGAGTCAGAGTACCAGGAAGTCTGCTCTAAAACTGTCTGTCCTGGAAATGGCTACATAAATAAGACAGAAACAATAACAACAGTAATAAACATGCTAAAATATAAGGGGGAAATCTTATAGGGTCCTACCACTAGATAAAGAACTAGAGTTAAATAATGACTGCTGGGGGAAGGAAAATTAGCCTCACTCTGGGAAGTGCCCTATTATTGGTTGTTAGGCTAACACTGGAAAGCTCTGAAACCATAAACACAAAAAACAACAAATATGGACTTAGCAGGTTGTATTCACACACACACACACACACACACACACACACACACACACACCAATAATCAAAGAAAAAGAGGCGATCTACTTAAAAGGGAACATGGGAGGCCTTGGAGGGAGGGTATTTGGAAGGGCTGGAGGGAAAGAAGGGAGGGGTTGTGATGCAATTCAATTATAATTAGCATATTTAAAAACTGAGTTCTCTATGTTTTTCTTCTCTGTTTTATTTCTTTTTACTAAAGATCAAGAAGATCAATGTCTGAGTCTAGACATCATTAATATAAGAATAGTTAATATCTAATAATGTGACACAGAATTCATCCATTTTTTGTTCTTTGTTTATTCTACACATACTTATATTATGTGCCAAACTGTTCTCTTGTCACAAATGATATAACAGTGAGATAAACACAGATATTTGCTGCCCTTTGGAGTTTCATATACGATTTTTAGATGGTTAATTGTTTGCTACTTCACAGCCGCTGACTAGTAGGCCATGGAAATGTCTGTAATGGATAATCTAAGATGTCAACTTGATAGGGTTAAGGCATACTCACAAACTAGTAAAATACTGTGAGTATGTCTATTTGAATATTTCTGGAAGAGAATGCCATTGTAAATTGTAGAATCTAGAAGATCTCTCAACCAATTGGATGGACACCATTTAATCCGTTTAGGGTCTACAAAATTAACACAGGAAAAATAGTTTTGTGACATATCTTATTCTGTGCATTGACCTCTGAATTTTATAGTCTTTAGCCTTTGGCCTACAGGATTTCTGTCACAACAATTCCTACCCCATTTCCCAGGCCTTAACCTGAAATTATGCCATAAGCTTCCTTGAAGCTCTAACATGCTCAAAATTTACTCTGAAACACCCCTATATGCATAACTGTATTAGACAATTCTATGTTATATATACTTTATAAGTATATATTCTTAAGTTTCTCTGATGAGGTCTATAAAATATACTGATATTTATTTGATCCTTTCAAAAGCATCAAGGAGTAGCATGACATGACATACATGACAGATGTCAATTCTTATCTCTCTAAGTGCACTAATAGGTGGTTTACACCTGCAGCCTGTACATAAAGAAGCCTGTTATATTTGAAAATTTAATTCAACCAAATGATTTTACTAAGTGGGTTTCATATAATACATTAATCACTACAGGGAAAACAAACAGAAGGGATAAGACCATCTGTGTTTTCAATGCTCAGGTGCTTGCTTAGGTGGAATTGTAGAAGTGTCTCTAAAGTAAAATTTAAGGTAGGTAAGTTAAAAAACAGCTAAAAGAGTCAGGCTGTTAACTTCATGTCAAATTCATACAATGTGTTTTTGTAAAAATTAAATAAAACATATAGTTAGGGAAATCTAAGATATTTCATAAAGTAATGATAATATACAACAATAACATCTTGACATATGAAATACTGGATAGGGACAGAAGACAGGGTACTGCAAGTAAATATAGTGAAGTAAAAAGGGAGGTGACAAAGCAAAGTCAGTAAGGAGCCTATTGTCTATGGGCAAATTAAAGCTCCAAATCAAAACAAATAGCATGGTCATGTTTTTTTTTTTTTTTAATTTTCCTTTTTTTAATTAAAAATAAATTCTTCTATCAGACACTATATCCCGATGACAGTTTCCCCTTCTTCCACTCTTCCCAGCTTCCCACACTTCCCCTCATCCACAGACCCACTTCTTCAGAAAGGAGCAGACCTTCAAGAGAGAGAGTCAAACAAGATAAAACAAGGTACAATAAGAAACAGTAAAAGTTCTCATGGAATGGACAAAATAATCAAAAAAAAAAAAAAGGAAAAAAGTCCCAAAATCAGGGTATAGAAGTCAATATGGCAGTTCCACAGAATGGTGGGATTTATCTTCCTTAAGACCCAGCTATACTGTTCTTGAACATATACCAAGGGACACTCTATCCAACCACAACAACACTTGTTCAACTATGTTCATTGTGGCTTTATTCATAATAGTAAGAACCTGAAAACAACTTAGATATCCCTGAAATGAAGACTTGATAAAGAAAATGTGGTACATTTACACAATGGTGTATTACTCAACAAGAAAAAATGATGTTATGAAATTTGCAGGCAAATGAATGCAACTAGAAAAAAAAATCTTCCTGAGTGAAAATGATGACAATTTTAAATACAAGATGTAAGACAAATTGCTAAATGATCTTATTAATAAAAATCCTGGAGCCAGATGTTGGGGTTAAAACTGAGATATCAGAGGAAAGGACAAGCCACAGTTAACCTCACCTTACCAATCCTCAGTCCCATGAGAGACCTACTTCTTATATACCCACACCTATATGCCTTTCTGTCCCTACCATCCCACTCCCTCTCTCTACCCATCTACATCAATTCCTCTTTCTGCCCAGCTCTTTCAATTTCTGTTTGTCTGTACAGACCTGCAGATGTTCATGGTTAACTAATGTTGGAATTTAAGACATGTGTCACCATGCGTAGCTGTATTCCTAGTGTGGTCTTGAACTCACAGAGATACAGATGGATCTCTGCCTCCTGAATACTAGGATTAAAGACATATGCTACCATTGCCTGACTTCTATGTTTTACATAGTGGTGGGCTTTTTCCTCTAATCTTCTGATAAGCTTTATTGGGGTGCACAAATAAATTATCACAGCAAGATTGAGTATTTTAATATTAATTTAATAGATTGCTTAATATTTTTAAAAAATAATGGAACATAGGAAGTTCGACTGATTATTTCAATATCAGGCTAGGGTAACTTGTAGGTGGGGGAAGCTAAAAACATAGACATCAATTTTAAACTCTTAAAATGAAATAATACTAGTAAAGGAAGACTATATTTCAGCAGCTTTAGAACCCATTAAAAAGAATGTATCCAAATTACCCCATAGAAATAAAGTTTACAAAATTCAGTGCTAGTTGACCATGGAGAATATGAAAGTGAAGGAATAAAAAATGGCATAGAGATTTTAAGCTAAGTAGTATTGTTGGAATAAATTAGATGTCATGGCAATAAATTATCTAGAGCAAGAAAATAGGGGATCCAATTCCTAGAATATTGGCTTTGTAGAGTCAGTAGGGTAGAAATATTAGCAAAGCAGTTAGTTGTACAGTTCTCCTTTTCATCAAAAGATACAAAGACAGGAGATATGGATACAAAGGTTATATATGCAGTGGTGATGTTTAAATTTTCAATGTAGATGTGTTTTCTAAGGTAGAGATTTTGAAAAAAAATATTAGAACGATGTGAATAGACTCATAATGATTGTATAAAAGTAGTAGTAGTCAGATGGAGGGCAAAAGTGTTGTAGTCATATCTTTAAAGAACTAACTGTATCATTTGATGTGATGCTTGAAGCATTTTTGTGTGAGGAAAATGGAAAAGTAATTCAATTATTGTTAGGTACATTCACTATACTGTTGAGGTCTTTTGACTGATTTCCTGGCAGACAATTTTAAAGTTTCATTTCTGCATTTGGCCCACTAACAAAGCTTGGTTAATTTGGGGGAAGACAATCTGCTGTGTGAACTTTTCTTAGGTAAATGAGCAACTATCTACTAACTTGAAATGCAGCAGAAACAGACGAAAGACATGATTCCATTTAAGTCTAACTTGGTGAGACAGTTTCATTAGGAGTGTGATGAGGGGTACAGTAATAAGTACTACTGAAGAAAAAAATCCTTCTTCCCCCAAGAAATTTTAGTTGTCAATATATTTTTCTCAAGGGTCATGGCCTTGGTAGCTCCTCCCTATAACTGTCTTGTACTGCCTATAAGACTTAGAGAAGTATGGAGCCTGTGTAATATTTCCTTTAGTAATTATTAACTCTTTAAATCTTAAGGGTGTTTTGGAATTTGTGAGCCTTTCCCTCCCTATGATGGAAAGGCAGCTCTGTGTTCTATAAGTTTCCGTCTGGTTATCCTAGTTGCTGGCAGGTCAAGGGGGGAACGGTTACCTTATACTTGGAGAACAGAATTTATAGCACACTCTAAGCAAATACTGGTCTTCTCAGGAACTCTGAAAGCTGTTAATACCTGGAGTTGATAAACACAGTGTATTGAGCCAAAAATATGTATGCTTGAAACTCTGTCTTGCTAATCACTATTTGTGTGGCTTCTGGAAATGTTTCATAACTTTTCAATTCCTTATTGTCTTTACATGGGTGATTGGTAATACAGCAATACTGTGTAAAATTGTTGCAACAATCAAAAAAGTTACAGTTGGGTAAATATGTGGAACAATTATTAAACTTTATAAGTTCTTGATAGATAATTGTGATTCTATATTATCAGTGTATCTAAAATGCTAAGAATAAGAAAGAAGTCTTTTGGACCAGGGATTATTTAGCTATTTTAAGTGCATAACATAATGTCTTGGTGCTTGGAAAAGTCAAAAACAAGTAATAATTTATATTTTATTTATACCTTATATACATAGTCAAAAGTTATTTTTTTAACAATATTTTCAGCAGATTTTTATCTGGAATACTGCCTGTCACGTGAGGTCAGTTGTGAAGATTTCTACTTCAATTTCAATATGACATTCAGATCATTTCAGATTTTACATTCTTTTTTGTAATTTAATGTGTATGTAACATGTCCAACCTCATCACCACATACCAGGTTGATTGCTTGAAACTAATGAAGAGATAACGGATTGTATGTTCTCAGAGATATAGATAGACAAGAAAAATTCCTTGGATTTGAATAGCAAACTATAAGACAAAGCAGATAGAGTTATGCATCTCACTAAACTATCACTAAACACAACAATCTGTACACTTGGCAATGGTAAGGGGGTAAATGTTTTGCCTGACATACCAAGTAAAAGAATATAACATACAAAAAGAAGAGAGGTATCAGCAGTGAGAGACAAATATTTGGCATTGAAGAAATACTAACTGTGCTAAGTAGAGAGACAAGCATCAAAACCAGAACTACTTTACCTACATGAATGGTCAGACATAATAACACAATGAAGTTACATAAAAAATATAACATGTATATGATATTACCCTCATTGCCAGAAAGAAATGATCAGAGAAAAATGTAGTAAACATTATCAGCAAATATTATACAAAGATTGCTGTGGATGTCTTTCTGTATGCTGTGAATTTGTGTTGCTCTAATTTGGTTATTAAATAAAACGCTGATTAGCCAGTAGCCAGGCAGGAAGTATAGTATAGGCAGGATAAGCAGAGAGGAGAATTCTGGGAATAGGAGGCCTGAGACAGGAGTCACCAGCCAAAGAGGAAGCAAGATGTGAAGGTGAACTGAGAAAAGGTATCAAGCCACATGCCTAAACATAAATAAGAATTATGGGTTAATTTAAATGTAAGAGCTGGTTAGTGGTAAGCCTAAGCTAATGGCCAAGCAGTTTTAATTAATATAAGCCTCTGTGTGTTTACTTGGGTCCAAGCAGTTGCAGGATAGGTGAGTGAGAGAGAATTGTACTGACCATGGGCCAGGTGGGACACAGGAAAACTTCAGCTACAAAAGATTTTAGAAGGCTGTAGAAATAAGAGATGCTTACAAAGTATACAGAAACCATTACTCAATTAAAAATAAAAAAGTATTGCTATAAAGAAACCAGAGAAGACATAATACCAACAGTATGCAGTTGGTAACATCTATAGTTAATGCGGAAGTGTGACAAAGAAATGATTGGATTTATGAAACAGAAATTTTGTGTGCACCACAAAAACAGTCTCATTGAACAATAATGCTAGGAGACTGTAAGAAGTAAAATTGTGGCTGGTTGGTGAGGAACTTGTGTAAATTCTTATCAGAAGGAAGTATAGAAGAAAATATGTATGACAGTACCCTGAACAGGTGTCAAGAATAGTAATATTTTTGTGAATAAAGAAGGAAAACCTATTACAAGTAGACATTAAAATATATGCAAAGAAGAAGAATAAATGAAACATCGTACAAAGAAGACTGATGTGTAAGAATTTTCTTTGTATCTATTTCTTTTAATGCAAGACACAGTTTTGCTCTGACTACTTAAGGTGTTAATAATTATTTATAGAAATACATGCAAAAGGAACTTACAGGATTTTTACAGAATCCCCCCATAACAATCAATATTCTAGGTATTTTTCAGAGGCAGAAATACTACTACAGTTATGAGGGTATGGTTTCCATTTTTATAGACTCTAGTACAAACCTCTGCAACAGGTATTAAATTTTAATTTAATGTTTGATGATTTATGTAAATAAGCTATTCCTTTGTTTTTCATATTTTCTTTAGTCCATAAATGAACAGCTATCCATTTACCTTTCTTCTGTGCAATGTCAATTTCACCACTCCAATGCAGTTTGAACATGAAATGTTTCAAATAGGCTCATGTGTTTATACAGAGGTCTTCAGTTGTTGGAGATGATTAGATGATTGTGTAACCATCAGGAAGCTGATGCTTATTAGAAGAAGTGTGTTACTATAGGAAGACGTTTAGAGTTTGTATTTGGGCTGCATTTCCTTTCCATTATCTGCTTATTTACTTTAGAAGTTACATGATCAGATACTTCTTGTCATGTCTTCCCTACTTAGGTAGACTGTATCCTTTCTTAAACCATGAGATGAAGTAAGGTTTCTCTTTTTAAAATTTTATTATTTATTTATTTTACATCCCTACTGCAGCCTCTCCCACCTCCTCTCCTACTTCCTCACAACCCTATCAATACACCTCTCCATATCAACTCAGAAAGGATTAGGCCTCCCATGGGCATCAGTAAACATTGTAAGGTATTACCTTGCTGCCCTAAGACCAAGCACCTACCCTCAACAGTCAGCTGGTTAGCATGTGGATTGCAGAAACAATGAAGAAGACAGAAAAGAGTAGAGAAGTCTGCCAGTCAATGCTGGACAGCCCTGAGGTTATTTCACAGCCAGCTTATATACAGTTTTGAAGGACAGAGGTAGAACAATGCACAGCACAGACATTCAACCACTATCTATACTGCCTTGCATCAAGGAGCAGGCAGTTTCATTTTCTATCTCAGTGTACCCCTGGCTGGCATCAGCAGCTGGTGTCTAGCTAGATAGTATGCTCCTTCCTGTGGGCTATTCAGGACTTTCTCACAGGACTTCAAGGAGACTCTTGGACTAATTAGGACTTTCTCACAGCCCTGGAGCAAACAAACCTGAACTCTATTGACTCAGAATAGAATTCAGATTCAAACTTGGAAACTGAGTCAGTTGTGGGCTCCCACACTACCCTTGTATTCATGTTGGCCAAGGCAATGCAGCATGAGGAATTGGTTCCTAAGAGCCAGCCAATTCACCCTGGACAGTCCACTCCCATTGCCAGGAGACCCAGAAATAGATCAAGCCATACAATAAGCTCCTTAGTCACAATAAGTCCTTTCATCAGGTATTTTTTCACGTCAATGAAAGAAAAGTAATTAATACAGATAATTGGTATTTGTAGTGGGGTATTAATCTAAGTAAAGAAATGAATGTGTATTGGAAAATTCTGAAGAGGACAGTCAGAATTATGAGTTGGAGACAGCCTGGCCTACTTTCTTCCTCCTTAGATGCTTCTTGTAAGATTTTGTCACCTCAAAGTACAGGAGCTAATTCACCCTCTATTCACTATATATTCTCTCTGACATGTTCTAGCCTGGATTTGGACTTACAATGCACCATTATTTTCAATTTAATTTTTCCCTAATTTCATTTGTGCATGATATTAGTATTTTGCAAAAAAGCCCTAAATATATTCATTTTTTTCCTAATTTTCACTGATGCCATTAATTTTAGTTCCTTAACTGTATTGCATGTGTTGACATTCATTTTCACTCCATTTTGTACTGCATATGCTTTCAACTTCATTCTGCTATATGTATGCCATTGTATTGGGTCTGCTAACTTAAATTTCTTTAAAAGAAAATAAATGCCTAGTTTATCATAATTGACTACAATTTTTACTGTCTTGTCATCTTATTCCCTAATGATAATTTAGGAAATGGTCTAAAAAATGGCCTCTTTATGGTAGGCAACTATCAATCTTCTAATCTGCTATAATTGTGTAAATGTTACATAGAAACGAGGTAAGATGTCATGTGGAAATAATTTAATTGAAGTAAACAAGTGTTACATTCTTTAACAGGGTCATTGTGAGTGTTATATGTAAAATGGGCTATCTTGAAGGTACAGTGATGAACTGATTAAAGACACCTGTTAATGAAATAAATCAAGACAGACAAATTTCATTCTGACATGATTATCAATTCTTTACTCTTGTTTCATGCTAATCAATAGTCTTTTATACATTCATGACTCTTGTCTGGAGTTTTGTTCCTCACTTTACTGCCTCCAATCTCAATTTCATACCACTGTCTAACTTGGAAAAAGAGTTTTTTCTTTGTCAAACTAGCACACATCCATTTTTCCTCTTATTTAATGACATTCCAACAGAATATTTAAATATTCTAACTGTTTTGTATTGACAGGACATTTGAAAGCCTCTTTTTTCAAAAAATAAATAGCTATTAGTATTCACTTTTATATATAAAGCTATTGATAATCAGAAAAGTTGAATAAAGTGAACAAATACATAAAAGTACACAGAGGTAAAACTAGGATATAAATTAATATTTATTGATTTTAATATCCCTTCATTCTTTATAATATTAAACTTTATCCTACACAACTGTCTGTTACCAGCAAAATTATTCTCAAAACTCTTATGTGTATTATAGGTATTTTTATGTAGATAATTAATAATATTACTCCTTATAACTTTTTCAGACAACCTTACAGTTATGTTACTCTCCTTTATTTGTTTTTCTTCCTAATTGGAGCTTCCCTGTCCTAGTTACTGCTACTATTGCTGTGATGAAACACTATGACTAAAAGCTACTTACCCAGGGGTGAAGGGTTTATTTGTCTTACATTTCCACTCGACTATTCATCACTGAAGGAACTTAGGGCAGGAACTGAAACAGGACAGGAATATAAAGGCAGGAGCTAATGAAGAGGCCATGGAGGGGCATTGCTTATTGCTTTGGTCAGCCTGCATTCTTAGAGAAAACAAACCACCACCCTAGGGATATCCCACCTATAATGGACTGGGCCCTCCCACATTGATCACTATTTAAGAAAATGCCCTACAGGCTTGTCTGCTTGCAGCCAGATATTCTAGAGCAGCAGTGCTTCTGAACCTGTGGGTTTCTACCCATTTGGGGTCACATATCAGATATCCTGCATATCATATATCTACATTATGATTCATAATATTAGCAAAATTACAGATATGGTATAGCAAGGAAATAATTTTATGGTTGGGGGTCACCACAAAATGAGGAACTACATTAAATGTCACAACATTAGGAAGATTGAGATCCACTGTACTAGAGGCATTTTTTTCAACAGTTTCCCTTCTCTCACACAAACATAGATTGTGTCAAGTTGATACAAAACTAGCTAGCAATCCCCCATGTTCCCTATTTCACCCTTCAGATTGCTTGTCCCCTGCTCTTCTCCTCTCTATTGCTCCTGCCCTGCAATGGTCCCATTTTACTTTCCTGGTTTCTTTAGTCTTCCAGGATATGTACTCACACCTGAATATTTAGAACTAGGTAGATTAGATGAGAGAGAATGTATCTCTGGGCTACTTCACTTGATATGATGTTTTCTAGTTCCATTCATTTACCTATATAGATCATGACTTCATTTATTACATAGCTGATTAGTATTCTATAGTGTGTATACCACAATTTATTTTGTCAGCTTAAAGAATTTTGAGTTGTTTCCTTTTACTTGCAATTGTAAATAGAGCATCAGTGAAAGTGGCTGAGCAAGCATCTGTTGACTTGAGTGAAATGTTGAGTCCATATTGATTTCCATAGTGGCTGCACCAGTTTTCCATCCCACCAGTGGTAAATGAAGATTTCCCTTGCACCACATCCACTTGATTATTTCTCATTGTTTTTTGTTAATCCTTACAAATCTGAAAGGGATAAAATGAAATTTCAAAATTGTTTTGATTTGCATTGCCCTAATTGCTAGGAATCAAGAACTTTTTGAGATGTTCCTTACTTTTTTCTCCCTTGAGTAGTCTCTACTCAGATACAAGTACCCCCTACCCTCCCCTTTAAGGGATCATTTGGTTTTCTTGACTATGTGTTTTTGGAATCTTCATATATTCTTGGCATCAATCCTTGTCAGGTATATGACAGGCAAAGCTTCTCCCCCACTGTGTGGATTTCTCCTTCAATAGATTGTGTCTTTAAGCTATGAAAAAGTTTTATAGTACTACAAAGTCTCACTTACAAGGAGTCTTTAATTCATCGACAAATGGAGTTGTATTTATGAAGTCCTGTTCTACATCATTATAGTGTACAGTGCTTATTAGAATTTCTTCTAGAAGTTTTTGGTTTCACATTTAGGATTTTGAACCATTTGGACTTACAACTTGTTTTTACAAAGGTATAGATTTGTGTCAAATTTCACTCTTTTATATATGGGAATCTTGTTTTTCCAGCACCATTTTTTGGAGGTGCTTAAAAAAAACCTAGCATATGTTTTTGGTGCCTTTTTCAAATATTAACGGACTGAGGTTAAGTATACTAATTAATTTTGTTCCATTGGTCTAAATGTCTGCTTTTGTGGAAGTACCATATTGCCTTTGTTATTATGGATCAATAATATCTTGTGATCTTTCTCACTCTCAAGGAAGAACAAGAAAAATAATAATAAAAAAAAGTAAAAAGAGACCAGAAATACATCAAATCCATTTTTTCTTGGTCAGCTACTCCTGGGTGTGGGGGCTTCCCTGTGTATGGTTGACATATGCAGTGACACTCCATTGGAAAAAAACTCCAGATTTTCTCTTTACTATAGGAACTTAGAACTATAAATTTCCATTGTAAAAAGTTTTGCTCAGAAGTTTTGTTCTATAATGGTTTCATTTTAATTTAGTTCCAGGAATTTATTAAATAAGATTTTTCTTTAGCCCATTTATCATTCAGTAGTAATTTATTTACTCTCCATGAATTTGTGTACTTACTAACTAAATGTTTGCTGTCAATTTGAAATTTTATTACATTATGGTCATTTAGGAACACAGATTTATTTCAATCTTCCCAAATTTGTAAAAAAAATATACAATTTCCAGGATATGATTTATTTTTAGAGAAGCTTTGGTACACTTTTGTGAGAGACAGTTGTGTAGCTTGGTCTGTTTGAGGGGCCCATGGAAGTGTGACCAGGATCTATCCCTGATGCATGAGCTGGCATTTGGAACCTATTCCGTATTGTGGGATGCCTTGCTTAGCTTTGATGCATCAGGGAGGGGAATAACCTTGCCTCAACTGAATGTACCAGGCTTTGTTGATTTCCCATGGGAGTCCTTACCCTTTTGGAGGAGTGGATGGGGGCTAAGGATAGGAGCAGGGGAGGGGAGCAGGAGGAGGGATGTGAGTGGGAACTGTGATTGGTATGAAAAATGAATAAAAAATTCCAAAAAAGAAAGTTTATTCTTTAATGCTTGGCTTTAATATTCTGTAGATATCAGTTTAATGTGATGTATGATGTCATTTGGTTCTGGTGTTTCTCTATTTACTTTTTATCCATATTACATGTCTATTGGAGAAAGTGGGGGTGTTGTAATCACCTATTACTAAGGGGTTGATGTTAATCCATTTCTTCAAATCCAGGAGCATATTTATTTTTACAAAATTAGATGCACCAGGATTTGGTGCATATGTGTTTAAGATAGGAATGTTTACTTGATTAAGTGTTCCTTTGATTAGAATGAAGTGTCCTTTTTATCTTGTGATTGATTTTACTTTGAAGTCTATTTTGTCTGATATTAAGATAGCAGTATCTGTTTGCTTCTTGATCCATCTGACTCAAGTACCTTACCTATCCTTTAACTCTAAGGCTATACCTATCTTAAAAGCTAAGATGCACTTGTAGACAACAGTTGAATCTGAAATTTGTCTCTTCACTATTTTTTGAGGCTGAACTCTCTAAAGTACCATCTTATATTGTTCTTTCTATCCGTTAATGCTAGAGAATCTTGACTAGCTTATGTATAGAATTCCAAAAATTCTGTATTATTTTGAAACTGCTATTAGAAGATTAGGTCACCCCTTTGGCTTTAAGAATCCTTTGTTGTCTATGGTCTGGCAGTGTGCTGATATTTCAAAAAGTTATCACCCAATTACCACTTTCAGGTGGTTTCTTTGATGTCCATTAAGTGCACATACTGCAACTTGTTGCATTATTTGTGCTCTCTTCTGTTGTCCTTATTTTTTTAAAATATTTGTTTTATTATTTTACATTACTTTTTTATTCTTCTCTCATATATTACATCTCAACCTCAGTTTCTCCTCTCTCCACTCCTCCCAGCCCCTCTCCCCATCTCCCTTTTCTACCAGATCCAGTCCTCCTCCATTTCCCTTCAGAAAAGGACAGGCATCCTAGGGATATCAACCAAACATGGTGGACATCATGTTGCAATAAGACTAGGCACAAACCCTCATATTAAGGATGGATGAGGCAAACCAGTGGGAAGAAAAGGGTCCCAAGAGCAGGCAGAAGAGGATATCTCCATATCCTCTGCTTCCACTGTTAGAAATCTTAGAAGAACAACAAGCTACACAACCATAACATATGTTATGGTTCTGTTGTCCTTAATTTTGAAGTAATTTGGAGAAAGAGAAGCCCATAATACAACAGTTTTGACATCAAATTGCCAGGAGCCATCCCTGGCGGTGGATGAGTCCTATAGAGGTTATAAGGAGTCGGCAGGAGAAGGAAATGAGCCAGGCCATGGTGGTCAGGAGAATCTTGCAGCCTCACTGACTAGCAGCCAGAGTGTTTCTTTATTTATACAGAATTTAGTTAGCAGGGATAGTTCATGATGTTCTAAAACATAGATCATATCATTTTTGTTTTTGGACATGTGTTTCATTGTCTTTTGCTCATCTTTCAGTCATTATTAATAAACTATGACAGAAGGCATATGATAGCCTGTGCTTAGGCTTGTTGCTTTGGTTGCTTCAAGGACACTAGACCAAAACAAAATCTTCAACCACCTTGGGCATTTTGCCATGTCTCAAGCAATGTATTATTAATTCTTAGTATTCAGAGTGCCCAGGAAAAATCCTCAGGCCAAAGCTACTGCAGTTATTATTGAAATTCTGACATAATACAATCAATGTTCACATTTATATCCTTATCTATGTCTAATCCTGGCATTCGGTTGTTCCTTGGTCATATGACATTATAGTGGTTCTACATGAGCTAACTTCTAACAGAGGGAGGTCCTAACATTTTATACTTTTATTGTCTCTCCACTCCATAGTTTGCTCATCAATATGTCTCTGTGTAGGGCAGAGATGTATGCCATGTAATTGTTTGAATATACAGTCAGAAGAGCCTTGTAATCTGAACTGTGGCCAACTCCTCTAGCCCACTGGATCTTGTTGATTATTGAGAGCCCACTGTTAGTGAAAGTCCATGGAGTATACCACAGTGAAACTAGTGTTCAGAAGGTCAACCTATCAGAACTAAGGGTTCTGTTAGAGGAAACCATCATGCAAGGTGTTATGGAATTACTGTCTTTTGAATGAACTGGCTGTCTCTTGTAAACTTCTTGTGCAACAACAGCTATGATTCTCCCCATTTACCGTGCATCTCCATGTTATGTGTACATGTAATCTCACGATTGCATCTCAATCTTGGGCACTACTTTCCCTATACATTTGAGGTAAGTTGAAAACTGTCCCCAGCTGTGTTTATTTTTCATTAACATATATCTGGCCAGGGCCATTCTCCTGACAAAAGTACTTCAGCAAAGATACCTTTTTCCAAGGACAAATGCAGAGAAAAAAACTTTAGCTCATCTCACCCACAGATAGAGAAAAGAACCACTAACAATTAAATTCTCAACCCCTTACCTTCACTCCAGGTTATTTACACAAGACGTTAAATTTTATTTTATTTTATTTTACAATACAGTTCAGTTCTACATATCAGCCACGGATTCCCTTGTTCTCCCCTTCCCACCCCCTCCCCTTGCCCCCAGCCCACCCCTATTCCCACCTCCTCCAGGGCAAAGCCTCCCCCAAGGACTGGGATCAACCTGATAGACTCAGTCCAGGCAGGACCAGTCCCCTTTTCCCAGACTGAGCCAAGCGACCTTGCATAAGCCCCAGCTTTCAAACAGCCAACTCATGCAATGAACACAGG
This sequence comes from Peromyscus maniculatus bairdii, assembly GCF_049852395.1. Classification (NCBI taxonomy): domain Eukaryota; kingdom Metazoa; phylum Chordata; class Mammalia; order Rodentia; family Cricetidae; genus Peromyscus; species Peromyscus maniculatus. The sequence goes on along the minus strand of NC_134875.1, from coordinate 66,556,937 downwards.
ACCTGGTCCCACTGCCTAGATGCCTCCCAGACAGATCAACCTAATCAACTGTCTCACTTATCCAGAGAGCCTGATCCAGTTGGGGGCCCCTCAGCCATTGGTTCATAGTTCATGAGTTTCCATTTGTTTGGTTATTTGTCCTTGTGCTTTATCCAACCTTGGTCTCAATAATTCTCCCTCATATAAACCCTCCTCTTTCTTGCTAATTGGACTCCAGGAGCTCTACCCGGGGCCTAGCCGTGGATCTCTGCATCCAGATCTCTCAGTTATTGGATGGGGTTTCTATCACAACAATTAGGGTGTTTGGCCATCCCATCACCAGAGTAGGTCAGTTCGGGCTGTCTCTTGACCATTGCCAGCAGTCTGAGATCTACATGAATAGCCTGGACATGAGTGGGGGTAATGGAGGGGAAGGGTCGAGGGAAAGAGAGCTTGGGGAAGCTGGAGATCCCAGCTCGATCAAGAACAGAGAAGGAGAACAAGGAATAGGAGACCATGGTAAATGAAGACCACATAAGAATAGGAACAATCAAAGTGCTAGAGAGGCCCACAGAAATCCACAAAGACCTTAAATTTAAGAGATTTACTGCTCATATTCATGGGATGATGTTTTAGCCATTTGCTAGATACTGAGTCATGGCAGTTAATTTCCACTGACCCAAGGAGATTGCCTACAAGGCCAGACAGGCAATAGGTGCCAAGCTTCTTTCTTATGCAAATTAAGTTTTTAGTCCTTCTCAGCAAGGTGTTATTCCTAGATTTTCTCCTCAAAAATTACACTGAGTGAAAATACTTTTACTAACCAAATACTACTACATGATCTGACACAGGTTGCTTAGCCACCTAATAATATATGTCCCCCTGCTTATCAGTAAGCAGTTGCAGCTGGGATGAGTGGGAAAAGTGGCACCAAAGACAGTTTACTTTCTTGTGACTTATTGACCCCTAACATTTTACCTAGCCATTTCTAGATTATAGTTTGAGCACATAAATTCCCTAATTGATCTTAGCCTTTAGTTGACCCTACCAGAGAACTCCCCTTTAGTCACTGACTTTTGGGTTGTAATTGAAAGCTGACAATTAATTGCTTTATGAGTGGGTTCTTATCACCTCTCTCTGAGATCCTGAAAACATCAAGCCTCACATTGCTTTACTAAAGAATTACTGTGTGGGTATATATACTGGTTCTGAGAGCAGAGGATTGATAGAGAAGAACAAAGATGAGGACAACCGAGATGGAAAGAACTAGGTAGAATGATGAGAGAACAGCAGAAGGGACTGAGAGCAGGAGGGACCGAGAGGAGCTAAGTAAGAGAGCAGATAAGAAACTGTGTACATAGGATCGCCAGAGAAGAATAAAAGTGAATGGACTAAAGAACTCACTGTGCATAGATTCATTGAATATCCCTCAGATTAGAATCTTCAGCTGGTTGGTAGACGCTTCCGCAGACCCTGGGATCAAACAGTATAGGCTGGGCCTAATATTGTTTGCGTTAGTTGACCTTTTAGAATTTACTTTGTTTTAAATATCTTGTACCAGTGTAGATACAGGGCGAGAAGTTTCAAGAATGTCTCATAGCCTCATGAAGAGACCTCTGGCTTCTTTATGTGTCACAACTTCCAACGCATAAGGAAGATCTTCAAATAGATAAGGATTATTTTACAATACAGTTCAGTTCTACATATCAAAATCTCCCTCAAAGTGTGTGTTGGGTAGTATGTTCAGGACTTTCCTGGGTTAAGCTTAGAAGCAGCATTCCTGGGAAAAGGTATAAATGATTCATAAAGAATTTTCCAATAACCCAACACTCCAAAATTGTAAAAGTGCCCCAAATATATAACAGGTGGATGAAAACCAAAGGTGGCATGGCAGCCATCATGTGGCTTAGTTTTGCTGGATCTTTTCAAGCAGCTGTGCTGGCATTCCATTCAGATATTTCTGTGCCATCAAATATTGACAAATGTTTGTTCCTGAAATAAAGAATTATTCCCTCAAAAAAAGGGGAGTTTTTGATAGAAGCTGTACAAATGGCCAGGAAATACATGGAAAAATGTCTAACATCTTTAGCTAATAGGAAAATCTAATCAAAAGTGCATTTCAATTCCATCTAATGCAAGTCAGAATGGCTATAAATCAAACAAAAACAAATGTTGGTAAAAGTGTAGGAATAGATGAAGATTTTATTCTGTATTATCAGGAATAAAAATGAGTTCAGTTATTATGGACTATGAATATTATTTATAAATACAGATATAAAACTACCACATGACTTGGTTACACACCTTATACTTATCTACCCAATGATTTTAAAGTTAGAATGTTTATTGGAGCATTACCAAGAAGCACAATGTGTATTTAGCCAAGCATTTATCAATATATTGCTGAATGAATAAAAAATGTAGTGTATATACAAAATGGAGTCTTATTCAGCCCTAAAGAAGGAAATCATTTTGATTTTAAAAAACAGGATTGACCCGGGTGGTGGCGGTACATGCCTTTAATCCCAGCACTTGAGAGGCGAGGCAGGCAGATCTCTGTGAGTTCAAGGCCAGCCTGGGCTACAGAGTGAATTCCATCCAGGACAGGCTCCAAAGCTACACAGAGAATCCCTGTCTTGAAAAAAGAAAGAAAGAAAGAAAGAAAGAAAGAAAGAAAGAAAGAAAGAAAGAAAGAAAGAAAGAAAGAAAGAAAAGAGATTGAAAGTGAGATAAACAAGTTAGCCAAAGTATGTCAGAAACAGAAAGATAAATATCATATTTTCTCTTATATAAAGACTCTCGACCTTAAAAAAACAATAAAATTTGAAAAGCCAAAGAGTGATTGGAAAGAAGAACTATGTAATTAAGAGGGGTGAGTAAGGTCAATGTCCATGATATACATTCAGTCAAAAGCCGTAGTGATATGTATTACTATATAGAATGAATGTATACCATAAATTAGTTTGAAAAACTAAGAAAATTTAAATCAATCAAAATACATAGGTATTTAGATAAGAATATAGAAAAACAAATGAGAAAGTATTTGTAAATCTTTACATCCATGGTTAACTGATTTATAAGAAGGATTAAGACAATTTATTGTGGAAAGAATGATGTTCATGCAAATAATTAAATTGCAGACTTAACTTTCATAATATATAAAAAATCCAAAATGGATAGACTGCCTAAATGTCCAAATGTTGGAATAGTTGTGATGACTTATTCTTGTATTCATAGTACTAGGGAGGTTGAATGAGGGAAATTATTGGGACTTTGAAGACAGCCTGCAGCACATACTGAGTTTCAGGACATCCGGTGATACAATGTGAAAGTTTTTGTCCAAAACAAATAAATTTGAGCCTCAAACTATCTAAAAGAAAATACATATATTAATGAAAATTAGTTGACAATAATTTGCTAAATATGGCAACATCATCATAGATAACAGAAGAAATGAAGAAAACAACTACCTCAGAAAATTAATTACCATTTTACACATAGGATTCTATTAAGAAAAAAATATCACATTTAATAGGTTATATTCATGTAATTGTTAAAGATTTAAACCCAGAAAATTTTATATCTAATGTATATATAAAGAACTTTTATAATTGAATAGCAAAAATAATGCTGTGGGGATTCAGCTAAACCCAACTACAGCCCTCTTACACTGGAACCACTATGACTGATGTTGAGCAATTCTAATTGGATTTTCCTGTGTAGTGATAGATCCCCTAGAATGGTGCTAAGAAAATACCTGATATCTTTGATATACAACTGATGTAAACCAATTACATACTAGCCTGTATGAAGACTCACTACAAAATAAGATACCTCTGATAATTCAAATAAACAAACAGAAAACATGAAGAGCTTCTGGTCTTGCTGCTGCTGCCCAGGACTGTATAATTCCTAAAGAAATCTGACAGACTGGACAAGGCCCTCTGGATACAGAAGATGGTTGTTTTGCTCAAACTGTTTGGGGGGGCATGCAAGCAGGGGGATCAGGATCCATCCCTGGTGCATGGGTAGGCTTTTAGGAATCTGGTGCCTGTGGTGTGATACCTTGTGTAACCTTGGTGCAGTGGGAAAGGGCTTGGATCTGCCTAGGCTCAGTGTGCAGGCTCTGCTGAATCCCCATGGAAGACCTAGATTTCGGGGATGTGGGGATGTGGGGTGGCTTGGGAGGAGGGAGGAGATGGGATCTGTGAGTGGTGTGTAGAGTGAGTAGAAAATTTCTTAATAAAGAAAAATGAAAAAAAAAAGAAATCTGTCATGTACTCCTGGATCTGTCTTTATTTTGTTGATCTCACTGAATTTTCTGACCAGCCATAAAATAATGAGATCATATTTTTTGGAACAATTACCAATAAAAACTGGTAACATATCAATAAACTATTTTCTAATGAATAAAGAAAATTGAATAATAAGCCCATGAAAATATGTTCAATGTATGAGGCAACTGAAATACAATTTATGCATACATGAATGATTACTAAAACATCCAAAATAATAAGAATTTTGAAGAAGCGGTGAAATTTGGGGATTTTACCATTAATAATGGGAACAAAGAATAGTATATTCCAGCTTCAGTGGAAAACTCACCCCTAAAATTAATTTGTAAAAGTTACTATAACTGAAACAGATACTAATTTGTGGTTGTTCCTTGCAACAATGCACACAATGAACAATAGACAGATATCGTTTAAGTGTCTAACACACATGAATGAATTAAAATTTAATCTTAAACTGGAATAGTATTTATCCCAACATATGCAGTTCTAATATACATCACAAGATCAAATATTGAAATCATTATGTGACATAAAGTAAGCTAGATAAAAAGAAAACATGTAGAATACACAAATTCATAGGATCAGAATATAATTTTTAAGTTAGCAGTGACAGGCAAGAGAGTCAATGATGATGTATTGCTTAATAAATATAAGTGATTTATATGGTGATAAAAAATACAGATGAGTAATGGTTGAACTAAACTGTGAATATATTTAGTACTACTAAAGTGTACATAGTTAAAATGGAATTTTTTATGATGTGTATATTTCATCACATAAAGTGTTAAACAAATAAAATTTCTCAAAAATAATGAATACCTAAATAGGTAACTTAATATGTTTTCTGAGATTAAAAATTAAAACACACATCCTGCCCCCGACTTCCCTTCTGGACCAGAGCTCCCATCCTGCCCTGGACTTCACTTCTGGACAAGAGCACCCATCCTGCCTCAGACCTCCCGTCTAGATAAGAGCTTCCATCCTGCCCCAGAGTTCCCATTAGGACAAGACAGCTCCCATCTGGACAAGAGAGAGAGACTTCCTGAATCTGTCAGCTCTGTATGAACCAAGTGCGCTGATAAGACCAAGAACGAACCACAAGGAGATGGGCAAACGTCAAGGCAGAAGTACATACAACAAAATGAAGAGCAATATAGCATCACCAGAACCTAGCCCGCCTCCAACATCTAGACCAAAAATTGGAAGAAGCAGAAGAAAACAGCCTTATGAATAACATCATGAAGAAGGGAGAGGCTTGTGTAGAGGAAAAGACAAAAAAAAAATGGGAAGAACACTATAAACAACTAGAGGAAAGGGCAAACAAATTAGAAGAAAACACTAAAGTCCTGGAAGAAAACAATTAAGTACTGAAAGAAAATCATGAAAAAGCAATGAAACAAATAAAGGAAACAGTCCAAGACCTGAAAAGGGAAATAGAAAAAATGAAGAAGATACAAACAGAGGGAATGCTGGAAATAGAAAATCTGAGTAATCGATCAGGAACTTCAGATGCAAGTATAACCAACAGAATGCAAGAGATGGAAGAGAGGATCTCTGGTGTTGAAGATACAGTAGAAGAAACAGATTCATCAGTCAAAGAAAACACTAAAGCCAACAAAGTCATGAACCAAAATGTCCAAGAAATTTGGGACACCATGAAAAGACCAAACCTATGAATAATAGGGATAGAAGAAGGAGAAGAATACCAACTCAAAGGCACAAAAAATACATTCAACAAAATCATAGAAGAAAACTTTCCCAACTTAAAGAAGGAAATGCTTATGAAGATACAAGAAGCCTATAGAACACCAAACAGACTAGACCACCAAAAGAAGTCTCCTCGCCACATACTAATTAAACAACTAAATGTACAAAATAAAGAAAGAATATTAAGAGCAGCAAAGAAAAAAGACCAAGTGACCTATAAAGGCAAACCCATCAGAATAACACCCGATTTCTCAATGGAGATTTGAAAGCCAGAAGGACCTGGACAGATGTAATGCAGACACCAAGAGACCATGGATGTCAGCCCAGACTAATATACCCAGCAAAACTTTCAATCATCATAGACGGAAGGAACAAGACATTCAAAGACAAAGCCAGATTTAAACAATACCTATCCACAAACCCAGGCCTACAGAAAGCACGAGAAGGAAAATTCCAACCTAAGGAAGACAGATACACACTCGAAAACACAGGCAATAGATAAAGCCACAGCAGTAAACCCCAAAGAAGAGAAGTACACACACACTACCACCGAAAATAACAGGGATGAAGAATCACTGGTTATTAATATCCCTTAATATCAATGGACTTAATTCACCTATAAAAAGACAGACTTACAGAATGGAACATTACCAAACTCCTTCTATGAGGCTACAATTACCTTTATTCCTAAACCAAACAAAGATGCAACAAAGAAAGAGAACCACATACCGATCTCCCTCATGAACATTGATGCAAAAATACTCAATAAAATACTGGCAAACAGACTCCAATAACACATCAAAACAATTATCCACCATGATCAAGTAGGCCTCATCCCAGGGATGCTAGGGTAGTTCAACATACGAAAGTCCATCAATATAATACACCATATAAACAAACACAAAGAAAAAAAACCACATGATCATCTCACTAGATGCAGAAAAGGCATTTGACAAAATCCAACACCCCTTTATGATAAAAGTCTTGGAGCAATCAGGAATACTCAGAACATACTTAAACATAATAAAGGGAATTGACAACAAGCCAACAGCCAACATCAAATTAAGTGGAGAGAAACTCAAAGCAATTCCACTAAAATCAGGAATGAGGCAAGGCTGTCTACTCTCCCCATACTTATTCAATATAGTACTTGAAGTTCTAGCCAGAACAATAAGACAACACAAGGAGATTAAGGGGATACAAATTGGAAAGGAAGAAGTCAAGCTTTCCCTATTTGCAGAAGACATGATAGTATACTTGAGTAACCCTAAAGATTCCACCAAGGAACTGACAAAGCTTATAAACACCTTCAGCAACATAGCAGGATAAAAGATCAACTCAAAAAAACCAGTAGCCCTCCTATATACAATGGACAAAGAAGATGAGAAGGAAATCAGAGATACATCACCCTTTACAATAGCCCCAAATAATCTAAAATACCTTGGGGTAACACTAACCAAGCAAGTGAAGGACCTATATGACAAGAACTTTAAGTCCCTGAAAAAAGAAATTGAAGAAGATGTCAGAAAATGGAAAGATTTCCTATGCTCATGGATAGGCAGGACCAACATAGTAAAAATGGCAATTTTACCAAAAGCAATCAACAGATTCAATGCAATCCCCATCAAAATACCAACACAATACTTCACAGACCTGGAAAGAATAATACTCAACTTCATATGGAAAAACAAAAAACCCAGGATAGCCAAAAGAATCCTGTTCAATAAAACAACCTCTGGAGGCATCACGATCCCTGACTTCAAGCTCTACTATAGAGCTACAGTAATAAAAACAGCTTAGTATTGGCATAAAAACTGACATGTGGACCAATGGAATCGAATTGAAGACCCTGACATTAACCCACACCCCTATGAACATATAATTTTTGACAAAGAAGCCAAAGGTGTACAATGGAAAAGAGAAAGCCTCTTCAACAAATGGTGCTGGCATAACTGGATATCAACGTGTAGAAGACTGCAAATAGATCCATATCTGTCACCGTGCACAAAACTTAAGTCCAAGTGGATCAAAGACATCAACATAAATCCAGCTACTCTGAACCTGCTAGAAGAGAAAGTAGGAAGTAGTCTTGAACGCATTGGCATGGGAGATCACTTCCTAAATATAACACCAGTAGCACAGACACTGAGACAAACAATCAATCAATGGGACCTCTTGAAACTGAGAAGCTTTTGTAGAACAAAGTATATGGTCAACAAGGCAAAGCGACAGCCTACAGAATGGATAAATTTCTTCACCAACCCCATATCTGACAGAGGACTGATATCCAGAATATATAAGGAATTCAAGATATTAGACATTAAAACGCCCAACAGTCCAATTAAGAAATGGGCTATAGAACTAAACAGAGAATTCTCAACAGAGGAAACTCAAATGGCTGAAAGACATTTAAGGAATTGCTCAACATCCCTAATCATTAGAGAAATGCAAATCAAAACAACTCTGAGATACCACCTTATGCCTGTCAGAATGGCTAAGATCAAAAACACTGAAGACACTTTATGCTGGAGAGGATGTGGAACAAGGAGAACTCTCCTCCACTGCTGCCAGGAATGCAAGCTTGTACAACCACTTTAGAAATCAATATGATGCTTTCTTAGAAAATTGGGAATCAAGATCCAGCTATACCACTCTTGGCATATACCCAAGAAATGCTCAATCATAACACAAGAGCACTTGCTCAGTTAAGCTCATATCAGCATTGTTTGTAATAGCCAAAACCTGGAAACAACCTGGATGCCCTTCAACTGAAGAATGGATAAATAAATTGTGGCACATATACACAACGGAATACTACTTAGCAGAGAAAAACAATGACATCATGTGGTTTGCAGGCAAATATATATATCTAGAAAAAATCATCCTGAGTGAGGTAACCCAGACTCAGAAAGACAAATATGGTATGTACTTACTCATAGGAGGATACTAGAGGTGGAACATGGATGACTGGACTGCTACTCACATCACCAGGGAGGCTACCTGGACAATAGGACCCCAAGAAAGACACAAGGATCGCCCAATGACAGAGAAATGGCTGAGATGTACATGAACAACCTGGACATGAGTGGGACTAATGAAGGGTGAGGGTTGAGGGAAAGAGAGCCTACGGGAGTGGGAAATCCCAGCTGGATCAAGAATAGAGAGAGAGAATAAGGAATAGGAGACCATGGTAAATGAAATAGGTATTTCAGAAAATAACTGAATATATTTATCTGTTCAGTTGCTTCTTCCCTTACTTTGGGGTTTTATCTTATAAACTCATCATTAGTTAAAGTCAGAAATGCATTTAATACAACTTATCTACCTAAAATTGCATGTCAGAAAATAATACATCATGGAGTGTTAGATGAAATTCTCTCATGTTTTTATGGTTGCCTTAACACTGTAGCTGTCTGCTACTACTTAGCATCACCCAAGATCATATAGTTAGCTCATGAAAAGCTGAAATCTGTACTTAATTCCTCTATTCTCTCTAGCCAACCCTTGTGTTTTTTTTCTGTCTCTCATCTTTATCTTACTCTCCTTGCTTCCCTTCATCCCTCCCTTCCTCCACCCACCCATCCATTCATACCCACCCTCTCACCCACACCCACCTTCTCCTGTCTCTCTCTCCCTTCAAACAGAGGATAATTGGCATTTAATAAGCACAAGTGTTGCTTCCATTGGCCAGATCACAGATCTCACTGGGCAGAACATTTGAATGGAGCAAACACAGCAGGAAAACTAGTCATCTCAGTCATGAACATGGAATATACGTTAAAATATGGCATGAATAATCCTACCCAAAAGCAAAAGAGGGCTCTTTTACATGGGACAAATTCTTCTGTATGTGGTCTATTCTGGAATCTCTTTACACTGACCTATGTCGTTTGTTTCAATAGTAAATTTATTTTTTATTTCAATAGTGACTCCATTTCTGTAGCAGAACCTTCTTCACAAGTTGTAAAGTACTCCATCACTAGCTTTTCATTCTTCTTATATGCCGTGCCTACTGCTCAATTATTGGACTAAAGATGCATGACATTCAGGGTTTTTAGCAAGAGTGAGGATTTGGTGGCTTGTGTATGAAAAGGGAGGAATCTGCACATCCAACAATCTCAGTCCAGCCATACACTATTTTGCATTTCTTGTGCCAGCAGTTGAAAACACCCTGGGCCACTTTGTTTTCCATGTGATGTCTGAGGTAGAGGATTTTCATCAGATATTCCAGACTTCAAGAAGTAGTAGATGTGACCTATGAAATATTCTAATACTGAGTTCTTGATTATACCCTGTTCAACAACATCTCCTGGACTCACTTTTAGGGCAGAGTGACTGTTGACTTGAACTTTTTTTGAATGCAAATAAAGGTATAGGTCTGCTACATTATGAAAATTGGAATGTTTTCTCTCATTTGGGATGTACAAAGAGCTCATTCTCTGCCATTGTGAATTCCTTGATTTGGATCAGTCAAGACCTAGGAGAAATCTCATTTCTAAAGGGCTTTCCAATCTGTGCAGCAGCAAAAGGCAATTTTCCTTGGTTGAATTTCAAAAGTTATTTGAAATTCAAATTATTTTCAGTAGTGGGGATTGTGGGGCCTTTACCCACCAACCCCACAGCTCCCCAGAGTTTTCTTGAGTGTGAGCAGCAGGAAATATTAGATAGAAGGATTTATTGTGGAGAATCTTGTGGTGATAAACAGACAGAAAATAAAGGATAGCCTCAAGAGGGCCTGGAACCTTTTCCAACAGGCCACGACTGTCTCTGCCCCAAGGTTTTTATGGAGACACCAAGGGCTGGAACAAAAGACCTCCTTCCCCAGCACAGCCAAGTGCAGACCATCTCACACACCTGCACTCAAGCCCGTGGTCCTAATCATCCTCTATGAGGACCTGCTGGGTAAAGCCACGAGGAACCCGAAAACGGGCTCCCACAGGGGATTTTTATATTATAGCTTGCAAAAATTATTCCCAATTTCTACTGTCCATAGTTATCAAGCTGGGCCAACACCTATTTCATCTCTGATTTTTTTCTTTGAAGATTATTTCCTACCAGACAAATTTCTGTAAATGAGATTTTAAACAGATGGCCAGTGTGAAAACATGATTGATTCTTCATATCATTCACCATAAACTTAGAAAATGGTCAACATGGCCAGATCTCTTTAAAACTGTATCAGTCATGAGCATGGTACATTCTTTGAGCAGTACTGGATGTGCAAAGGGCATGAGTTTACATTATGGGCTGTTCACTTGCAGGCTGTGGAAGCCACTATTGGCCAGTCCTGCACATGAGGAAATAGACCTGTGACTGAAATATTTATTGAAAAGTGGGGGTGGGGGAGCATTTATGTATGTATACAAGAGTTGAGATACTTTAGAAGTTCCACAATAAGGTAATTGAGAATATGAATTCTTTAAAGAAAAATTCATTATGAACCTGATAATAAAATTACGTTCCATGAAAGATAACAATAATTCTTCATACCAACCATAAAATAGAATCACATTACCTTTACAAGATGATAGTATAATGAGAAATTTGGCCATACTATGGTGATATTCAGAAGTCTGGGCAATATCACTAATCTACTGAAAAAAACATCTTTTAAGACCTAATTTGCAGCCAGCTAATAATATTTTATAAATGTGAGGAAACAAAATTTTGTAGGCAATAAATCAGAAATTTGCAGTAATTGAATCTCATGATATAATAAATTTTGTACACAGTAAGCTTCAGAAGGGAGAAGACAAATCTGAAACAGAAGGTATGAAGTAGGATGGAAAGAGAATAAGAAATAAATAAAATGACAAATACGTAGATAAGGCTGAAATGAAACCTGATTGCATAAAGCAGAAACAAATACAACATTCCAGTTGACTTAGGAACAAAATTAAAGTAAGAAAAAGGAAAAAATGCTGTGGAAAAGTTGATGATTAGGGTGAAAACATTCAAAGGATTTTGTATAGTCACAAAGGATAACAATAATTTGTGGCTGTGTTAGGGATTAACTCAGTAAACAAACAATAACTATTAAGTTGCACATAGAAAATAAAAACAAAAATTAAAACTTCTAAAGTAAGAGTGAAAATAGGATGAATAATTGTTCAGCATAACAATAATAAAAGAAGCAAGGAAAAGAAAGTGTACCATAGCATAATGTGTTGCATTAAAACTGAACATGTTAGTAATTTTCTTAATTATAAATTGATTAAATGTTCACTTTAGAAGAAAAAAAGTAATCTATTATAAAAAAAATTTAACCAGAAGTTTTCTCTGATCCCACCAGGTCTCTGCAGTTCCATGGCCTGCTTATAAAATAATCACCCAGAACTTATATTAATTATAACTAACCAACAAGATAGATAAGCCCTTATCCAAATTAACCAAAAAGCAAAGATAGAGCATCCAAATTAACAAAATCAGAAATGAAAAGGGGGACATAACAACAGACATTGAGGAAATGCAGAGAATCATCAATTCATACTTAAAAAACCTGTACTCCACAAATTTGGAAAATCTGAAAGAAATGGATAATTTTCTGGATAGGTACCCCATACCAAAGTTAAACCAAGACCACATAAACTATTTAAGTAGACCTTTAATAACCCCTAAGGAAATAGAAACAGTCATTAAAAGGCTCCCAACCAAAAAATAAAAAATAAAAAGCCCAGGACCAGATAGTTTCAGCATAGAATTCTACCAGAGTATCAAAGAAGAGCTAATACCAATAGACTTCAAGTTGTTCCACACCATAGAAACAGAAGGGACTTACCAAGTTCTTTTTATGAGGCTATAGTTACTCTGATACCCAAGCCACACAAAGATGCAACAAAGACAGAGAATTACAGACCAATCTCCCTCATGAACAGTGATGCAAAAATACTCAATAAAATACTGGCTAATCGAATCCAAGAACACATCAAAAAAATTATCCACCATGACCAAGTAGGCTTCATCCCAGGGATGCAAGGGTGGTTCAACATATGAAAATATGTCAATGTAATACACCATATAAACAAACTAAAAGAAAAAAACCACATGATCATCATATTAGATGCTGAAAAAGCCTTTGACAAAATCCAACATCCCTTCATGATAAAGGTTCTATAGAGATCAGGAATACAAGGAACATAACAAAACATAATAAAGGCAATTCACAGCAAGCCGACAGCCAATATCAAATTAAATGGAGAGAAACTCAAAATGATTCCACTAAAATTAGGAACAAGACAAGGCTGTCCTCTCTCCCCATACTTATTCATATAGTACTTGGAGTTCTAGCTAGAGCAATAAAAAACATAAGGAGATCAAGGGGATACAAATTGTAAAGGATGAAGTCAAACGTTTATTATTTGCAGATGATAGGATAGAATATATAAGTGACCCCAAAAATCTACCAGGGAACTCCTACAGCTGATAAACTCCTTCAATAAGGTGTCAGGATACCAGATTAACTAAAAAAAATCAGTAACGCTCCTATGTACAATGAAAAGAGAACTGAGAAAAAAAATCAGAGAAACATCACCCTTTACAATAGTCACAAATAATCTAAAATACCTTGGAGAAACTCTAACTAAGCAAGTGAAAGATCTGTATGTTAAGAACTTTAAGTCTCTGAAGAAAGAAATTGAAGAAGATATCAGAAAATGGAAAGATCTCCCATGCTCATGGGTAGGTAGAATGAACATAGTAAAAATGGCAATCTTACCAAAAGCAATCTACAGATTCAATGTAATCCCCATCAAAATCGCAAGACAATTCTTCACAAACTTGGAAAGAACAATACTTAACTTTATATGGAAAAACAAAAAACTTAGGATAGCTAAATGAATCCTGTATAATAAAGCAACCTCTGGAGGCATCATGATCCCTGACCTCAAGCTCTACTATAGAGCTGTAGTAATTAAAACAGCATGGTGCTGGCATAAAAACCAATATGTGGACGAATGGATCAAATTGAAGACCCTGACATTAATCCATACACCTATGAACATATGATTTTTGACCAAGAAGCCAAAACTGTACCATGGAGAAAAGAAAGCATCTTCAACAAATGGTGCAGGCATAACTGGATGTCAACATGTAGAAGACTGCAATCAGATCCATATCTGTCACCATGCACAAAACTCAAGTTCAAGGGAATCAAAGACCTCAACATAAATCTAGTTACACTGAACTTGATAGAAGAGAAAGTAGGAAGGAGTCTGGAACAAATTGGCACAGGAGACTACTTCCTAAATAAAACACCAGTAGCACAGTCACTGAGAGTGCAATTAATAAATGGGAACTCCTGAAATTGAGAAGCTTTTGTAGAGCAAAGGACACAGTCAATAAGACAAAACAACAGCCTACAGAATGGGAAAAGATCTACACCAACCCTACATCTGACAGAGGCCTGATCTCTAAAATATATAAATAACTCAAATAGCTAGACATCAAAATACTGAACAATTTAATTTAAAAAATGGGCTACAGAGCTTAACAGAGAATTCCAAACAGAAGAATCTCAAATGGCTGAAAGGCATTTGAGGAAGTGCTCAGCATCCTTAGTCATTAGGGAAATGCAAATCAAAACAACTCTCTGATGCCATCTTATACCTGTCAGAATGGCTAAGATCAAAAACACTGAAAACAGCTTATGTTGGAGAGGATGTGGAGCAAGGGGTACACTCCTCCACTGTTGGTGGGAATACAAACTTGTACAGCCACTCTGGAAATCAGTATGGTGGTTTCTCAGAAAATTGGGAATAAGTCTTTCTCAAGACCCAGTTATATCACTCTTGAGCATATACCCAAGGAATGCTCAATCTTGCAACAAGGACACATGCTCAACTATGTTCATATCAGCATTATTCATAATAGCAAGAACCTCAGAACAACCTAGATGCTCCTCAACTGAAGAATGGATAAAGAAAATGTGACATATATACACAATGGAGTACTACTCAGCAGTAAAAAATAATGATATCATGAAATTTTCAGGCAAATGGATGGAACTAGAAAATATCATCTTGAGTGAGGTAACTCAGACTCAGAAGGACAAACACAGCATGTACTCACTCATAAGTGGATACTAAATGTGAGGGAAGCGATGGCCAGATAGATTTTGCATCCACAGATCTATAGATTGCAACCCACAACTCCAGAGAGGCTAGCTAACAGGGAAAGACCCTAGGAGGGACACATGCATGAACCTGTGAAGGAGAAGTGGTTGAGATCTACATGAGTGGACTGGGTGTGGGGAGTGGCAGAGGGCGAGGAGTGGGGGATGAGAACATAGGGAAATCGGAGGGTCAAGCTGGAACAGGGACAGAGTGGGAGGGCAAGGAGGAAGATACCATGATAGATAAGGACATTATAGGAATAGGAAGAGGCAGGGTGCTGGGGAGGTTCTCGGGAATCCACAAGGTTGACCACACCTTGGTCCACTGGCAGTGGTTCAGAGGGTACCCGGACTGGTCTACTCTAGTGACCAGCCTAGCAAATAATCTAGCTGTCACTATAGAGCCTTTGTCCAGTGACTGATGGAGGCAGATGCAGACATCCACAGCCAGGCACCAGGTTGAACTCTGGGAATCCAATTGATGAGAGAGAGGATAGATACTGCAGGTGAGGGACATCAAGATCACGATGGGAGGACATGCAGAGATGACTGACCTCACTAATGGAAGCCCGTGAACTGTGGACTGGTGGCTGTGGAGTCCCCATGGGACTTGACTAGACCCTCCGGATAAAGAAGGTGGTTGTTTGGCTCGAACTGTTTGGGGGGCAACCAGGCAGGGGGATTGGGATCTGTCCCTGGTCTATAGACAGGATTCTGGAATCCTGTGCCTGTGGTGTGACACCTTGCATAGCCTTGGTACAGTGGGAAGGGCCTTGCACCTGCCTAAGCTCAGTGTGCTGGGCTCTACTGACTCCCCATGGGAGACCTCGATTTCTGGGATGTGGGGATGCAGGGTGGCTTGGGAAAGAGGGCTTGGAGGGTGGGAGGAGGGAGAAGGGGACATCTGTGGATAGTATGTGGAGTGAGTAAAATATTTCTTAATAAAGAAAAATGAAAGAAAAAAATTATAACTGCTCAGCCATTAACTCAGGCTTATTACTGATAAATACTTACACTTAAATTAACCCATAATTCTTACTTATGTTTAGCCACCAGGCTTGGTACCTTCTTTCAGTTCTGTCATCTTGCTTCCTCTATGTCTGGCTGGTGACTCCTGACTCAGCCCTTCCTCTTTCCAGAATTCTCTTCATCAGCTTACCCTGCCTATACTTCCTGCCTGGCTATTGGTCAATCAGCATTTTATTACACCAGTGTACAAAAGCTTTATCCCACAGCAAAAAAAAAAAGGAATATTTCAAAGGCAGTTAAAATGAGTAATAAAGGCAGTAACATTGTGAAAAATAATATGTATAAGTAAAAAAAAAAGCAATACTCATTAAAATATTGTTGTAAAAGGCTGATGGTTTACCTTAGAATAGATATGATGTTCAAATATAACATAGAAGTGAAGTCTTTTGACATTAGGTTGCTTCAGATAACTTGTAAATATATATCACATGTGAAGCACTCCTTCAAATGAACAAATCACATTTTAATCAATTTACTCCCATAATGATAAATAGCAATAAGAGGATATGATTTCCTAAATTTGGAGCATAGAGACTCACACAAGGGAAATGAGAGTTTTAATCAAAGTGTAGTAGAAAGAGAAAAAGAGATTTAAGAGATATATTGACCAATTCAACTTAGAAGTTTTGTTAAAATTCTGGTTGGTGTAGCTGGAGGTTTTCCTATGTATTGCCCAGTCCTGCAGTTTCTCAGACCCAAGTAAACACAAATATTTACAAACTATATGGCCTAGTGGCTCAGGCTTCTTGCTAGCTAGCTCTTGTAACTAAACTCAGCCCATTTCTATTAATCTACATGTCGCCATGTGCTTCATGGAATTACCTGTGTATCATTACATACAACTCTCTGGACAGTGGGATGGTGTCTCTGAATAATCTTTGAAAATCATTAAGAGTTCATAATCGATCTCTCCTAATTTGTACCTTTTTTGGTCTAAGTTTTTTGTAGATCTATTTTATATCCTAAATAATTAATAGAATCTCCTCTTTGTATCTTTTCAGGAGCAATTTGTAATTCCCAATAAGGCAAATTTTTCTTTACTTGTTCAAACATACTTTCTAAAGTATCTGCATTTGAATCAGCTAGTAAAATATTGTCCATATAATAATAAATTATAGATTTAGGAAATTAGTTATATATTTCTTTCAATGGCTATTGTACAAAATACTGGCACAGGGTTGGGCTATTTAACATTCCTTATGAGAGAACCCTCCATTGATATCATTTGACTGGCTGGGAATTATTATGAAGTAGGCACTGTGAAGGCAAATCTTTCTTTGCTTTTTCTTGTAAGGGTATTGAGAAAAAACAGTCTTTTAAATTGATAACTGTTAGACACCATCCTTTAATAAAGTAGGCAAAGGAATTCCAGATTGTAGAGAGCCCATTGCCTGAATTACCTTGTAAATTGCTCTTAGGTCTGTTACCATCCTCCATTTACCAGAGTTCTTTTTAATAACAAATGCAGGAGAATTCCAAGGGCTGGTTGATTCTTTAATATGTTGAGCATTTACCTGCTCTTGTACTATCTTTTCTAAAGCTTGAAATTTCTCTGTTGTTAAAGGTCGTTGCTGAACCCATACCAGTTTGTCTGTTCATCATTTTAAAGGGAGAGTTGTTGGTGTCTTTGAAAGAATATCAGTTGTGCCCTGTTCTTGTACAATCTGGATGGCTGATGACTTCTCTTAATAATAATAGTTTGGAAAAATCAATAAACAGTTGACATTGAATCAATCAGGAAAATTTTTTATTCACTGAAGATTATCACTTTAAATTACTGTTGTTGATTTTTGATTATTATTTTGTAATGTGGTATTAAAATAGATTTTAGTTTCAAATGAGTATTAAAATATGAATGAATATAATAAAGGGACATTTTGAACTCAAGTAATTGGTCCTAATAATAACAGATTATACAAAAATGTAAGAATACTGAATGCATATTATCTTCCCATAGTTCATTTTTTTATGTTTCAAATACTGAAGTCATAGTGTAGAATATTGCCATATGATATAAGTGGATTCTAAGAGTGTGGTGGAATATTTGTTTATAATGAAAAGATGTCTCTCTGTCTAAGGCATCTTCTGATTGGTTTAATAAAATGCTGAATGGCCAATAGCTAGGCAGGAGCTATCAGTGGAACTTCCAGATGGAGAGAGATGAAGTGGATGAATAATCTTGGTGCATGCAGATTATGCCAGTGGGAGGCCGGGGAGATTGAAGAGGTCAGACAAAAGTACAGAGAAAAAAAATAATGGAGCCATATGGCAGAACTTAGATTAATAAAAATATGTTAATTTAAGTTACAAGAGCTAGTGAGGTAAGCCTAATCCAATGGTCAAACTTTCATGGTTGATAAGAAGTCTACAGGTCATTATTTGCAGTCTAAAGATAGTGTGGTAAGAAAACTTTCTACATTTGGTGACCAGTGAAGCATAGAAATCTACACAAGGCCTGATAAAGATGAAAAAAGGTTTCTGAGTAGGCTAGGTGCTTGTGAGATACAGAGGTGTGAAACTTCAAAGTGACCTTGCATCTGAGCACTTGGATTGAGCTTATGAGTGGTGGAAAACCCAATCCTTAGTGGTGGGATACTAGGTAGACATGTCTACAAGAGCATGAAGTTTCACTCTCACCCACCTGAAGTGGGCAGAACTAGCCTTCAATGCCATGTGCTAAGCAAAGCCATGTGGTAGCTAGCCTAGCCTCCACCTACCAATTTAAGATTTGGCTCACTGGTCAGAGAAGGCTACAGACTTGCAAAATGTCAGGTCCAAACTCAGAAATGCTTTGAACAGTTACAATGTATTTGATTGTGCTTAGGTGATGAAGAAAGAAAAGAAAATGGGTATAAATAGTAGTAAGGAAATAAATATGTTAAAGTTAAAACTTTTCTTTTTGATTATACAGGAAAGAGAAAGTGCTGTGGCATGCCATTCTGTATGCTGTGAATGGCTGTTGCTCTGATTGGTTGATAAAATATTCATTGGCCAGTAGACAGGCAGGAAGTATAGGTGGGATAAGCAGATAAGGAGAATTTTGGGAAGAGGAAGTCTGAATCAGGAATTGCCAGCCAGACACAGATAAAGCAAGATGACAAGGCAGAACTGAGAAAGGTATCAAGCCATAGGTAAGAATTATGAGTTAATTTAAGTGTAAGAGCTAGTCAGTAATAAGCCTGAACTAATGGCCATATATTTCAAAATTAATATAAGCCATTGTGTATCTACTTGCAGGACATGAGTGGGAGAGATTTGTCCTGACCACCAGCTAGCTGGGACACACTAATACTTCCAGCTACAATTGGTACCTCATCATTGGTCATTGATCCATATAGACCTAAGAAAGTTTAAATATTCTGAATGCACAAAAGTGGAGCTCCATGGGCTTCCTAGTCTCACAGTCTCATCCTAGCACCACTGCAGACTCATCTCCTGTGAGATGGAGCTGACCATGAGCTCCATGAGCTAAACAGCATGACTGCAGATTCCTGCCACAGTACACAGAGGCATATGCTGTGTGGTCGATTTAGCTTTTGCTAACACACACACACACACACACACACACACACACACACACACACACACACACACACACACAAATAGATAGATAGATAAATAAATAAATAAATAAATAAATAAATAAATAAATAAATAAAGGCTTTCTGGGCTACATGCTGCTGGATGGAGGCATGGACCCACTGCCTACCAGAATCAGCAGAAAACATGGAACCCAGGGCTGCCTGTAAACATACCACTGCCATGTTGGGAATCTGAGGTGGGTGAAGTCAACAGCCAAGGCTGCCACTTTTTGTACTAACGACTGCAGTTTAAAACAACAGATTCACAATAAGGCAGATTCATACAAAATAAGACTTTAAATCATTTACAATGTGTAAAAGTATATGTAGGCTTGGAAGAGAGAGGAAAAGGTATGTAGACAGATATATAAAGAATTAGAAAGTTTAAAAAAATGAAGTCTTTAAAGAGAAAGTAAAAGTAATACAAAAAATAACCCACATAAAGATAGAAATCACACAGAAAGTCTGGATTATATTGTTTGGGGGATTTTTAACTGTAGAGAGCTGCATGCAGCCGCACCTCAAAGATGGCTCTGGCTTCTGCCTTCCACTCTCCCAACAGTGAGTACTCTCTGTGATAAACAACTCCTTATTTGGCTAAGGCTAAGGATTGGCTTGCTTCCGCGTACCTGGACCTATCTGCAGTACCCACGTGGCAGATTGGGGTTGGCTGCCCAGATGCTATTTAGGCTGAGGGAGGGTTCTCCCCGGGGTCAGAAGATTGTTTCAAGGTTCCTGAATAAACTGCTTGGAGAAGAGCCTGGTGTTGCATCTTCCTTGCTGGCCGAGGCAGACACGACATTTAACTAGAGAGACATTTGATTATAAATGCTGCTCAATTAAACAATATGTACATTTTAAAGGTATCTTGACTTCAAAATTTGGATCTAAGGATATATTGCTTTGGAAAGGAGGCTCTGCTTTTGTATCCATAGGAAGCAAGAGGCTATAGATTTGTTTCAGGTTAAAATGGATCAGATTTGATCAAGCCAGACTTCCTGCACCTTAATAGATGGTACCTATCAACAAAGGTTATGGCTGGTCTTCCCAGGATTTGACCCATTATCTCGAATTTTCTCAGGATCCTCATAAGACTACTAGCGCCCCCAATCAGCAGGAAGTAGCCTAGAACACTACACCCACATTTCCAAAAAATGGATTATGGATGTTTTTCTTTATTTAGGTTGTTGGTTACAAATTTTTATTGGTCATAGTCAATCTCTTTCTAAAAGTAGAAAGGAGGATATGATATGGAAATATAGGATATTGATATGATAAGATAAAAGGGTGGATTATTGAATCTACTTTCAAAGAGAAACATGTTTAAAATGTTTTACATTGGTGTATATTTTAGTTTATTGATATCAATTTAAAGTTAATTTTGTTATACTGTGTGTATATTTCTACTCTTGTTTAAGGTATTATGTTTGTGCAGCTCATTTAAATTTTAATGGAAAATTAAGAGAGGTTAATAATTAGTCTTCAATGATAGTCAAACTTATAGTCATGTTAAGTTTTCTAGATATACATAGACATAATTCAGTTAGGCAGGTCATTGTCAAACACTTCAAAGAACTAAAGAATATGGCATTTGAAATGTTTTAAAAACAGACTTTCTGGACCGTGAGCCATGTCTGCTCCTGGCAGCACCATTTTACCTCAGAGAGAAAGAAGTATATCAATGATACTCCATATGGAGTTTATCTTCTTGGCAAAAATAGCCATTTGGGCAAGAAACTGTTCTTGCCTGGACTGCTTGACAAAATGTTGTATTGACTGAACATACAGGACCTATAGGATGGTGACCACTGAAGTTTGCAAGGCAAAATGCTCCTTTAGGTTCCTGTTTTGCAGAAGAAACTGTCAGACATTCTACAGGACACAGACAGAGGCCACTGAGAGACTCTAGGCTGGTAGGCTAAAGAACAGATGCCCCAACATTACAGAAGAACTTTGGGGAACTCTCCAAGTAGCCAGCTATCTCTGTCAGTCTAGAATTTTGGAAGTTGCTTACAATGTTCTTCCTGTTTACTTAGGTAACATTATATCCTTCTGAGGTCTTTGATGTAGTTGAAGATAAGATAGTCATAATTATGATTTTCCCTGGTTATGATAATTGATAAGTTAGATATGAGACCTTTGACTCAAAAATATAGGATGGATGATAGAATATTTTCTTTAATTTTTCCAAATACAAATAGACTAGATATCATAACTATAATTTTTGCCTTATGACTATTTTGTTATATATAAATTTACTATGTTGAAGTTAAAACCTTCCTTTTGAATAGAAAGAAAAGCAGAAATGATGGATGATGTCATTCTATATGCTGTGAAAATGTGTTCTCTGATTGGTTGATAAATAAAGCTGTTTGGCCAATGGTGAGGTAGAATAAGTCTAGGCAGGACGTTCTAACAGGAGAGATAGGAGAGAAGAAAAGAGAGCAGAGGAGACACTGCCAACTGCTGTTAGGAGAAACAAGATGTCACGATATTGGTAAGCCGTCAGTCATGTGTCAAAGTACAGATTTATAGAAATGGGTTAATTTAAGATATAAGAGCCAGTTAGTGAGAAGCCTGAGCCATTAGGCCAAACAGTTTAAATAATATAAGCATCTGTGTGTTTATATTATAAGTGGGCTATGGGACTTCAGGGGCTTGGCAAGACCTGAAGAGAAACTCTCCAGCTAAAAATGTAATCTACATTTGTAAATAAAACATTACTAAAGCTTAAAAAATGAATCCACTTTCATACACTGAAAATGGGAGGTCTGAGCGGCTGCCAGACAATGGGGCCACAGGAGCTGTTTGGGACCAGAAAAACTTCAGCTACATAAATAGTTTAAAAATAATAAGTAGTGTTTTTAAAGAAAGAGTAAAGTAGTGTAAAGAAAATAAGCTACATATGGATGGGAAATAGAAAGGTCATCTGGATCCTGTTTGGTATTTTGTTGACTTTCAATTTTTAAATGCCAATGAACAAAAAAAAAAAAATAGCTGCTGAGAAACATTGGATTATGGAAATTACTAAATTAAACAAATGTATATATTTTAAGGCTCTCTTAACTTCAAAATGGAAGTCACAAATATGTTGCAATGGGGAAGAGGTTTTGCTTTTGCTTTAATGGGAAAAAAGCTATGATTTCTTTAAAATTGCTAAATACCATTTTTGATCAGGGGAGACCTGAAAATCTTGGGTACAGACATAAAGTAAAAACAAGAACAACTATAAGACAGTTGATATATATTCTGATCCCTCTACATGGGATTAGCTTGAAGACTAGCTGAGACATTGCTGTAGATGTCTTTCTGTATGCTGCAAAAATGTGTTGCTATGATTGATTAATAAACAAAATGTTGGTTGCCCAGTAGCCAGGCAGGAAATATAGGCAGGACAAAGAGAGAGGAAAATTTTGGAAAGTGGAAGGCTGAGTCAGAAGACACTGCCAGCACTACCATGAGAAAACAGGATGTAAAGTACCAGTAAGCCACAAGCCACATGGCAAGGTATAAATTCATAGAAATGGGTTAATTTAAGATATAAGAACTAGATAGCAAGAAGCCTGAATCATTAGGCCAAGCAGTTTAAATAATATAAGCATCCGTGTGTTTATTTTGGTCTGAGCAGCTGCGGGACTAGTGGATGAGAGAGATTTGTCCTGATCGTGGGCCAAGCAGGACCAGAGAAACTTCAGCTACAAGACATGATGACTCTTGTTGGCTATAGAGTCCTCATGACAGTTTGGCTATACAGTCCAAACAGGCTTATAAAGTTGACAGAATTCTTTTGCCTCCTTAAATATAGAACAAAAATTATCATCATTAGCTGACTTGTGTATACTGCAAATTCCATATTTGTGTTAATACAGATATCCATGTTTCCTTTAAAAGTTTGCATGCTTTCAGAAAAAAAGGACCAGACACCAATGAAGAGAAGTAGCCCAGGTGATTCAGCCTCTTAAAATGAATCTGTCACAATTTCCTCAAAATTCCTCAGTGAGAACAATTTCAAAGCTGCTGGCTAAATTGGTACAGTCTCCCAGACTACTCTAGCCAGGACTTCATATAAGCCCTGTACTTTCATTTCACACTGAAACTAGACAAAAGCTGTCCCAGGACTTGACCATTTCCCTACTTTTCTCAGGGTCCCCTAAAGATGCCATCAACCCTAGACAGCAGGAAATAATTTTAAAAACACAATGCCCAAATTCCCAAGAGCTTGGATGGGCGGTTTTTGGTCATTTAGTGGATATTTGTCATTGCTTAATGGGGTTTGGCTATAAGATGTTATTGGTCATAGTTGGAGAGGAAACTAAGCAAAGAAAATTTGATTCAGGGACCTAGTTCTGAAAAGAAAAAAGGGGAGATATATAAATGATAAGATAAAAGGGTAGATTATTTAATCTACCTTTAATCTAAAAATCAACTATTTTTTCTTATAAGTGGAAAGCATTTAATTGGGGTGGCTTACATTTTCAGAGGTTTAGCCCACTATCATCATGTTTATCATATGGCCACTATTAATTTCAAATACTTTACTTTTGTATGGATTTTTGTATATTGATACAAATTTAAGGTCATTTTATACTGCATATATGTTTCTATTTTTGTTTAAACTATTGTACCTATGCATCTCATTTAAAAATGTAACAAAGTTTTAGTCTTGGCAGCGATTTAGGATACTAAGGAAAGACAGGTTAGTTGTTAGTTGTCTATAATAATCAAATTTAGTCATGCTAGGTATGTTCTCAGGGTCAAACAAATATATTTTAAATGCATAGATGGTCTTCATATACTTCAGAGACCCTCAGAATATCTCATTTAAGGTGTTTTAATATCCTAAGGCTTTTCATGACAGTCAGACACATCTGCTCCTGACAGTACCAATCTACTCGTAAAAAAAAAGGATGGGCATCAAAGAATCCCCATATGGAGTTTCAATGTGGCAAAGCTAGTCATTTGAGGAAGAAACTGCCATTACTTCATCTTCTGACAGTATGCCATCCAAATTGGACACGCAGGACACAAAAGAAGGAGACCACTGACCTTTGCCAAGACAAGGTAAGGCAGCATTCAAAATTTCTTCTTCACAAAATAGTCTATCAGATATTCTACACCTGTAGGTTAAAAATGAATGCCCAATCATTATGAAGGATCCCTGGATGAATGTCCAGGAAGCCAGCTGTCCTTGTCATTTCTATACTTTAGGAATTTGTTTGCTATGCACTTTCTGCTTACTCAGGCAATATATATCCTTCTCATGTCTTTGGGTTGAAGATTAGATAATTATAGTTATAATTTTCCTTGTTACCAAATTTAGAAAAAAAAACTCAAAAAAAAGATGTAAAATGTATAATGTTGAGATACATAAAAGCTGAGGTTCTTTATGTAAGAAGATATTTTAAGGTCTAAAAAGATAGTCTTAGGATGGTAACACAATTTATGATAAAATGTGGTTTAGGTGTAAAACTTTGGACTCACTAAGATATCATTGATAATATAGTACTTTCTCCAAATTTGCCAAATATATATAGACTGGACATTGTGAACTTAATTCTTACCTAATAATTTTTCTTATTACATATGGTTTTACTCAGAGCTTTTTATTTAGACAAAAATGGGGAAATGTGAGATATTTGTTCACTGTGTGAAGATGTATTGCTGTGTTTGTTGTAATGAAGAGTTCAATGTTCAACAGCTAGACAGGATATCCAGGTAGTGAAAAGAGGAGTAGGAATCTAAACACAAGGAGTCACCAGCCAGACATGGACAAAGCATGATGGGCAGTATGGAGATGAGGTAACAACCGTTGAAAAACAACATAGTTTGAAAAATATGCGTTAATTCAAGTTATAAGAATTAGTTAGGAACAAGTCAAAGCTAAGGCTGAGCTTTCTTACTTAATAACTTTCTGTGTTTTTATTTGTGAGCTGGTGGCCTAAAGGAATATCTATCTACAGAAGAGTTGGTTTATGAAGTTTTGAGGTATTGGACAATATGAACAAACTTTGGCATGTAATTTCTTGGATCCAATGTGCTACAGAGTGGCTATATTTAATAACTGTGTATTGTCTACTTTTTGTAGAGTATATCATAACTGCTTTCACAATATGCATACACATACCCACACATGGATTGAGGGAGGAGACTCATTCCGTAGCTTAATTCAAGTATTTAATTCACATTTGACATGTAAACCAATAAATCATATTTTACATCTTAAATAGAAGCAATTTTATAGTTATGTCTCAGTGAAGCTCAGAGAAAATGTCAAAATAAATTCACAAGTAAAACTTAAACAGCCAAACCTGATGCCAATCTTGTTAATTGACACAAAATTAAAAACTTACATCTTTTAACAGGCATCTTCACTGCGTTAAAAGACAGTGTTTACAAAAGTTAAAAATATCTGACAACACTTCAACATAAAGTCATTAATATAAATCAAAGAATGTATTAACCTTTAGCTGTGGAGTTTAATACTATTTATGGTTTAAGTTATGGCCACATAAAGTTATTCAAATAATACTGTTCCATGGAAACTGAGGTCCTTGTATAACCAAGGAAAAGTTAGAGGATTAGAAGATGACATGGTATAAATTAATGGAAAAACTATGAAAGACAATATAGTCTGAAGCAATTTTATTTAATAAAATTTTGAGCTTGATGGTGGTAGAGCACACCATTAATCCCAGCACTGGGGAGGCAATAGAAAAGGATCTCTGAGTTCCAGGTCAGCCTGGTCTACAAAGTATATTATAGAACAGCCAAGGATACAAAGAGCAACCCATCTTGAGAAAAAAAAACATAATATGGCTATGACAAATAATGTAATAAACCTTCAGTTACTTATTTTTAATTAACTAATTAATTAATATTTTAAGACAATGATTATTTGTCTAATTTCCCTATCTGTCCTAGAACTCTCTGTAGACCAGACTGACCTTCAACTCACAGAGATCCTCCAGTGTCTCTCTCCCCAATACTGGGATTAAAGGCTCATTCTACCACCTGGCCACATTCACTTATTATCTAAAATTGTTCTGAAAGTTTCTTTTGATATGCTGTACCATGCCATTTTCAGTGTATGAAATTGATTAGATATTTTAGGGGGTCATGTTTTTTACTTTATCCTATTGGATAGGGATGAAAAGACATAAAATTATGCCCCATTTGGGTTTAAGTATAACCCTATGATATCAACTCATATCAATAACTAAAACTCCTTTGTTTGGAATTTTATTACTTGGAATTTTCTTTGGGCCACCAATCAGCTTCCCAAGTAAAGACATGGAGACTTATTATTAATTATGAATACTTGGCCTTAGCTTAGGCTTGGCCCACTGGCTCTTTTAACTTAATTTAAGCTGTTTCTATTTCATCTAAGTTTTGCCTCAAGGCTTTTTAGCTGTCTTTCATTCTGTATGTCCTACTTTCCTTCTTCCTCCATGTCTGTCTGGATGGTCCTGGCATTTGTCTGTTATCTCCTTTTCTTTCTTCTTTGATCCCAAATTCTTCCTCCTACTAACTCTTCCTGCCTGGAAATTCCATCTATACCTCTTCACTCACTATTGTCAATTCAGCTTCTTATTAGACCAATCAGGTGCCAAAGATAGGCAAAGTAAAATGGCAACACATTTTTGCATAATTAAACAAATGCAACACATCTTTATAAAGTTAAATAAATGCAACATGTTTTTGCATAGTTAAACAAATATTCAGCAACATTGCTTAGCTAATATAGTTTACCCTTACTTGGAATGGCCAAGCAACTAATAATTTTTTAGTGAAATATCTCTGTGGTGGTATTTTATTTGTGCTGAAATGTGGTAATATTTTATTTATATGTTAATTAATAAAGTTTGACAGGAGATCAGAGGATATGGCCAGACATAAACAAAAGTCAGGCAGTGGTAGCACACACCCTTAATCTGATCATATGGCAACAGAGTCTCTGTATGTTCAAGGACACACTAGGGAACAACCAAGTGTGGAGACACACGCCTTTAATCCCAGTAACAACCATAGAGACCTGGAGGTCTATGCAGACAGGCAGTGACAAGGAAGTGAAGTAGCTGGGCTAAGAGCAAATGAGAAGGCAGAGCAGCAAGGCAATCAAGGCACAGCTTAGTCAGGAAGAAGGTCTCTCTCTTGGGAAGCTACAGTAGCATGGTGAGCTAAGGTTAGCTGGTGGCTATCACTATTTCTCTGATCTCTATGGCTTTCACCCCTGTATTTGGCTCTGTGTTTCTTATTTAATAAGACTTTTATAGAAATTCATCTATATACCTCACTCCCTTCTTCATTTCGTTTTTACATCTAGTATATGGTTAGGCCTGGGGTTTATATGAGCCTTATGGAATATATTTTTTTCAATTTTCATGTAGCCCTTTGAGCCCTCATTAGAGTCTCCAGATACCTGAAAGTTTGGCTCTCTAACACAGAGAAACTAGCAACATTTGATTTCTCAAGTGTGCTGTCCTTGACCTATTTGTGGAGTTTATGTTCCTAGAATCTGATTTTAGTAAATTCTTTAAATGCAATATGAGATTTCTGGCACTTAAATTGTTTCATCAGTCCTAATTTTGCATTTTGATTTCTGTTGTTAAAATTTTAGAAAATTGGTGCCTTCACTTAAGGGTCATCAAACTCCTAACAATTGAACTTAAAAATCATATCTCAGTCTTTGTGTTGAAGACAGGGAGAGATTAGTATTTATTTTCCTTTCAAAGTTTATAGCCTCAGTCTAGAGAATCAGTAATCCAAATCTTTACATTATTCTGGCCTTTCAGTCCTTTGCTGTTTGTTCTAATTTGTAAATCTCTTGGTAATCTGAATTACTAATTCTTTATCTGTCTCAAGGTTCTTCCCCTAATGTATTTGGACAAGAATGAGCTTGCTTTCCTTCTTTTATCCACCTTAGGGATACTATTATATGAAATTTTATATTAAACCTACAAAGCTTTTCTCTTGATTTCTTAAATGGGAGCTAAGGTAATTTAAACAATCATTTCCTTTTCTCTGATGTTTAACAACTCTTCTCTTGTTAAAATAATTTAAGAAAGTCAATTTTGACACACTGATCAAAGAAATTGATTTTGTTTAGAGTTAAGGAGACTTGCTTCCTGGAAGACTTGGAGAGATAGAAGTTTGCAAATAAAAAGTCTTCAGTGAATACAATGATTTATTGAATTTCTTTAATTTTTCTAAAATAAAATTTGCCATTATAGAAAATTTGCAAAGTTTTTTCATGAAATTGAACTGTTTTAAATGTTTTTAAAAATTTCTTATAATGAAAAAACGTGAAGGGCTATGATTGATTGGAAGTTTTGTGATTTATATTAAATTATGTTACCTTGGTATATAATTACTTTATCAATGTGAAAAGCCTCTATTACTTAAGCAGTTAGATATTTAAGATGAAAAATCACTTAAGATATACTATAATCAAAATCTTAATTTATTTTGAAGTTAGAAGAGGATAGGTACTTCAAGTGATTTACCAATTTAAATGGTTATTATATGTTCTAGTAAGGATTTTCCTGAGACTCTTAGAATTCCTAATTAAAAAAAAACCCACAAATTTGGAATGACATTTCAGGATAGATGAGTCTATAGAAGAACAGCTTTGTGTTTATCTATTTTCAATCTTTTCCAGTGAGGATGGAGTGACATATAAGGAAGTGAATAGTAAAAGTGATTCTTTATATGTAGGCAGGACATCCTCATTATAATTAGCAGAAGATAAGAGTTTGAGCCCCATACTACTCAATCAGGAACAAGCAGGCACATTATTACATGATCAGAAACCATGATCAATAGTGACCTCTCTCTCTATTGCATCAACCTCTATGCATAAGTTGATCTGAAAGGTTATTTTGTTTCAAATGTGTTCAGGAAATTGAAAATAACTATTTACAAAGCAAAAGGAAGCATGTAAACAACAGTTGAATAAAAAGTGCAATATACCTTCTTTCATCATAATTTTTCAGTAACAAAACAAGTGACTGACTCAAACTATTCACATCCAGAAATGATTTTTAAATTTGGAGGGATTTTATTTAGAAAATTTAATTTGAAAGCAGAAGTTTTGAGAATAAAAACTGTTTTTACTTTTTCATTTCTTAACTACTTATTACATTATTCCTTCCTGTCTTTATCTTTAATCTACCTTAATTCTGGCCATAGAAACGGTAAATGGAGCACTTGGGTTTTTGAGACAAACAGAATTTTTTTTAACAAGAAACAAGGTTATGCATATTTTATATGAAATTTTATATGAAAATGTCTTGTGATATTAACATTAATTAAATAACAGCTTTCTACTGAAAAATAATGCAAAGTTATGTTATATAGGAAAAGGACTTTATTACACAGGATGCTTGTGGAATCAATCCCTGTAATTTGCAGTTGTGCTGACTGATCTGAGTGTTTAGTGTGTTTATTCAGTTGTATGCATTTTACTTTTTGTTGTAAACTTCACACAATTTAGAGTCACTTGAAAAGAGTTAACCTTATTGTGGAGTTATCTATATGAGGTTTTCCTGCTAACATACCTGTGAGGGATTGCTCTGATTGTTAAAGATCCACTCTGAGCATGTAGTGCACCATTGCATGGACACTGCCCTGAACTATAAGAGTGAAGAAAGCTAGCTGAGAATAAGCAGCAATAATCCAGAATGATAGGTACATTCATTTGTCTGTCTTGAGTATGGAGATGATATAACTGGCTTCTGGAGTTCCTGCCTTGACTTTCCCAAAATGATGGGCAGTAATTTGGAACTGAAAGATAAAATAAACCATTCCTCCCCTCACTTAATTTTTGTCAGAATATTTTATCACAGCAAGTGATAACACTTGTACAAGTTGATATCCAGATGTCCAAGTTTTCAGCAGTATCACTGCTTTTATTTTTCATTTTTCGGCAAGTGTCTATCATTTTAATGCTTGTTCTAATATGCTTTGTATTGCTGTCTTACTGTAGTATTTCTGGCTTGAAGTCATCTTAATTTTGAATGGATAATCAGGAAATAAATAAATTTGACAGTATCTCTAATGAGCTAATTCCACTATCAAATCTGATGAAATAGAAAATTGTAGAGAGCAAACAACTCAAATTTTATTATGTGTCTTATTACTGGTGTTTTTAGCCTGTCTAATTCTGCTCATTGTTACTTCCCTCACAAACCATATACAGATTCTAAGCAATTGTAATGAAAGTCATAGCCATTTATTAAAACTGACAAGATAATTATAAAATTCTATGTATTTACTGCAGTGGATAAAACTCTGTATGCTGTGAATGTGTTGCTCTGGCTGGTAATTAATAAAATGCTGATTGGCCAGTAGCCAGGCAGGAAGTATAGGTTGGTCAAGAAGAGAAGAGAATTCTGGAAACAGGAAAGCTGAGTCAGGAGACGATGCCAGCCGTTGCCATGAGAAGCAAGATGTAGAACTACCAGAAAGCCACAAGCCATGTGACAACTTATAGATGAATAAGAATGGGTTAATTTAAGATATAAGAACTAAATAGCAAGAAGCCTACCATGGCCATACATTTTATAAGTATTGGAAGCCTCTGTGTGTTTACTTGGGTCTGAACAGGAGCCAGGTGGACACAGGAAAAGTTCAGCTACAAATGGCTCACAATGGGTAGAGTTTCCACCTAAGTTCCTGCTTCATGTATCATGTGGGCAGCAAGACACCACAATATATGAGCTTGAGATATTCTATGGTGGGTTCAAGGCATTCAGACTTGACCTATACAATGTTACACAGAAGTGTCTCCAAGCTACACACTATGCTGCATGGTAGATATAGTTTTGCTAAAAAACACCAAACCAAAACAAATGAACAAAAAAAGATTTCTGGGCTACATGCTACGTTGATAGAGGCATAGACCCACTGCCTCCCAGAGTCTGGCAGTGAGCATGGTTCCTCCAAAGTTTATGGTAAATGTAGTTCCACTACATTAAAAAACTGAAGTGAGTGGAGCCAGCAGCCACAGCTGCCGTTTCAATCTTAGTAATGCTACAGTTTAAAGCAAGAGGTCCACAATAAGACAGATTCAGATGAAATAGTTTGTGTGTAAATGAAATGTGTGTAAAAGTATATGTAGGCTTGGAAGAGACACAAAAATGAATATATATATAATTATATAAAATATAGTTTTAAAAAATAAAGTCTTTAAAAAACGTAATATGGAGCTCTGAGAGTCTAATTAGCAAGAAAGAGAAGGGTTTATATGAGCAAGAATTGTTGAAACCAAGGTTGGATAAAGCACAGGGACAAATAGCCAAACGAATGGAAACACGTGAACTATGAACCAAAGACTGAGGGGCCCCCAAATGGATCAGGCCCTCTGAATAAGTGAGATAGTTGATTAGCTTGATCTGTTTGGGAGGCATCTAGGCAGTTGTACCAGGTCCTGGGCTCATTGCATGAGTTGGCTGTTTGAAACCTGGGACTTAAGCAGGGATCCTTGGCTCAATCTGGGAGGAGGGCACTGGACCTGCCTGGACTGAGTCTACCAGGTTGATCTCAGTCCTCAGGGGAAGCTTTGCCCTGGAGGAGGTGGGAATGGGGGGTTCTTCTTTTTTTCCAACAGGTCAACTTTTAATCTATGTGTATTTTAATTCATCCTCAGATATAACAACTACTCTAGTAGTGATGAATGCTTTCTCTAGATTGTTTACAAATCTCTCTGATGACACATCTTAAAAATTAATTTCTTCATTTAGCTTAACTGATATTCTATAATTTGTCCTTCCCTTGCAGTGCAACTGATATTTTCATGTTACATTTTTTTCCTAGTAATCGTTTTTTTCTGTGTATGTGCTCATGTGTATACATGTAAGTATTAATATATGTATGTATTTCAGTGTGGAGGTCAGTGTTTTGTCATCATCAGTTAGTCGTTATCATATATATATATGTATATATATATATATGTATGTGTGTATATATATGTATATGATTCCAATGACCACAAGATGACTGATTTGGCTAGGTTATTTGACCAGTGAGCTCTATGTATCTACCTGTCTCTGCTTTCCCAGAGCTGTGGATACAGGCATTCAATGCTCCATCTGGCTTTCTATATGGGGGCTAGTAATTCAAAATTCATGTCACCATACTGATGTATCAAAACTGAATCATCTCTCCTATCTAGTAATCATGAATTGGAGTTCTAAAATTTTTAATGTGAAATGTAAAACTAGATTTTACTTTTTGTAACATGGTCTCCCTATATAGCCAATGTCAGCATTGAACTCCTAGAATAACCCTGAAATTACAGAGATCTACCTGCCTCTGCCTCCTAGGTCTTGGAAATAATGGTTGGCACCAGAATGCCTATTTTTTTGATAGAAGAAAAAGTATTTTTTAAAAGGACTTGTGGAAATAGCAAAAAGATCAATCAAGAAGCTAAACTACATTAAAATTTATAACTTCTAATAAAAATTCATGAAGAGAAAAAAATGTTGGGGGAAAAGTGATTAATTGGGATGTACATGTTATGAACATGTTTCTTCCCATAGCACATAAAAAATTTAAAACATAAAAAGACATACAACCTAAGAGAAAAATCTAAAATAGACTCATTGAGACATTTTGAAATGAAGATATATCCACTAGTAAACCTGGAAAAGTTACTTTATCAAAGTATTCATGATCCACTGTTAAAACTTAATATATGTAATTTTTGAATCAGATTTTCCACTAATGAGTACATAGGTAACATGTATTTGTTCATATTTGTATTATGAAGAAAGTATACAACTTTCCATAAAACAACAATCGCAGATATCCAGAAAGCTAGGGAATAGAAAAAGAAAGAAAATGGCTGCTAGCGGAGTAAGGAGAAAACAGTAAGTTCTTCTGCAAGATATGCCATAAAATAGAGTATTATGGTAATTAAAAGAGGCCAAAATATTACTATGTAAAGTAACATGGTACTATTTCACATACTCTATAATCTTGACAAAAATAAAAAAATAAAAACACAATACTGTATAATTCAATTGATATGAATTTCAAAATAAGTTAAAGTAAGATAAAATGTTGGAAAGTAAAGTGATGATAGTGCTCATTCTGGGGCACAGAGAGGGCTTAGGTAGTGGAAAATAAATTGGCTAAACTGTCAGTTCACCCACTTGCACTCTCATGATTTGGGAGTGTTTCAGTCATCCAGTTTTCCTTTTTATTTCAGACTCATTTTACAAAAGGACAGGCAGATATTCACAGAGCTGGCAATCCACAACTGCACTAAAAAAAATGGTCAAACTCTGAGTGTGTAAAACACAGATAGATTCTAAGTTCTAAAAATGCATTCCACAATTTCCTTTCGCTAACAGTCATACAAAACAAAACTTTAAATAAGAGTGTTTTCTGGGAAGTGACAAGAATGATTGATTTTCCGTGGAAGATTTTATTTTTAATCATTACTAGGTTACTGGGTCATTTTGGATATACTGACAGAGTACGAAAGGAATAAATTGCTTGGGACTTCTAGAGGTTTGCACTTAATATGTTGTGCTTGAGTTCTGTTTTTACAAGATTGTCATTTGGAGAAACCATCTGAAACCATTTTCTTTCTATTCCCTAGCTTCTGGATATCTGCGATTGTTGTTTTAGGGAAAGTTGTATACTTTCTTCATAATACAAATATGAACAAATACATCTAGTTGGCATAATCTTTGGTTGATTCAGTGATTTGTATCCCCATCCCTTAGAACACAAATATACAGACAAAGATTAACAGTTTTGGTTGGGGAATGACAGGGGCTGTGTCAAACACATAAAATGTGTATAAACATTATAAAACATACAGCTGTGTTAGTTTCTAGGAGAACCATAACAAGATACCAGGTATGAAGTAACAAATATATCACTTTCTTATTTATCTGAAGGCTATATCTTGAAGGTCAAAATGATTGTAGGGTATATTTCTTCACACGTCTTTCCTATCTGATTGATGGCCATCTTCTTCCTCTGTCTTTAGGTTTTGTTCCTTTATCAAAATATTTATAGCTTGATTTTATCTTTGTATGAGGATAGCATTTTTATCAAATTAGAGCCCACAAAAGTAACTTTATAAACCTTAAGTTACTTCTATATGGGCCCTGATATCAAGTACAGTTACCTTCTCCAGTACTATGAGTTAAGAATTTAGTCTAAAAGTTTTGGTTGTGGTACATTCTTCCCACAAAAGCATATGTGTATTTAATATAAAAAGACATCAAAATTATTTTTAAATTAATTTTGACATTGATAAGTGGTAGTTATATCCACAGAAGAAACAATTATCCTTCCAAGAGAAAGAAGTGAGAGCAACCCAAATGAGCACATACAGTTGAGAGCTAATCTGTTAATACTATGCACTGAGCCTTCTACCTTTCTCATGTTCCCCAAAATTGAATGCTGAAACCTTAACAATCATTGTGATTACATTTAGAAATGGAGAGACTTCAAAATAAGTAACTAAGATTTACTGGGTCCCTAAAATGTCATCTAAAGCCAACTACATTGTTGTAGAATTGAAGCCAGAGAGAAGCATACAGAGAGAAAAAATATGGCCATGTGAGGACATTGCATGAAATTGGCCATATGCAAGAAAATGAACACCACAGGGGATATAAATCCTTTAACCTTGGATTCTGAACCTTCAGAATCATAAGTAATAATTTTTGTTGCCTTTGCACATTCCTATTAGCATAAAAATAAAACATTTCAGAATGGGCACATTATAAAAGCAGAAACATTTTGTAGAGTTACAGAGACAGGGGAGTCCACGATCATTTTGATGTCCGTTAAAGGTCAAATTTCACACTGGTATCATTTTCTCATAATATTTACACAAAGGAAAGAGATGTAGCAACACAAAGTAGAAGGAACAGAGAAAAGTAAGCAAAAAATAGTTCTTTAAATAATTATATGAACAAAACCACCGAATACACTTAGGAATGCAGAGTACTTATGACTAAATTGCTTCCTAAATAGACCTAGCTCATATTACTTTGGGTGATGTACAATTCAGACATTTTCATCTCTGTACTAAAATGCTTGACAAAATGAGTTAAGGAAAGATTTATTTTGGCATGGTTTACAACATTTTTGTGGATGATTTCTCAGTTAGTGTGCTTGGGCAGAACATTATGTGAATAGGATCATGTTGCACAGGGAGATCTTTGGATCCTGTAGAAAGGAAGCAAAGAAACAATGCTATATCAGAAAGTTCATTCACCTTTATTCTCTCTACTTCCTTTGTTTCTGTCCAGACAGGGGGTGATATCACTTGAATTCAGGGCAGAATTTTTTTTCTTTGCATTCGTTAATACTCTCAGGAAATGTCCTTAAAATGCAATCAAAGGTGTGGTTTACTTAGGTTCTGGGCACAGCTCAATACAATCTATTTGAGATTAATGTGATTCAAAGCAAATGTATGAATTTTGCAGAGTCACATACATTCAGATCACAGCAGTGGACCCATCCAGACACTGTATGCATATCAATCCCCATGATTTTGTGGAGGTAACAGTCTTATTAAATAAGAAACAAAGAGCCAAATGCAGAGTTAAAAGCACAAGAGGTCAGAGTAGTAGTTAAGAGCTGATACTAAAATCCCTTTCTTACCCTTCACTGCCACTGCCATCCTTCCCCACAGAAAGAGAGCTACTTCCTATCTATCTGCCTTTTTATTGACTTTCTTTTCTGCCTTCTCATTGGTTGTAAACCCAACCAAATGACCTCATTACTGCCTGTCTATACAGACCTCCAGGTCTTCTATGGTTGGCATTGAGATTAAAAGCATGTGTCCCCATGCTGGCTATATCCTTGAACACACAGAGATCTGCCTGTTATGTGATCAGGATTAAAGGTGTGTGCCACTGCTGCCTGGCTTCTGCTATGGCTTGCTATTAGCTCTGACACCCAGGCAACTTTATTTATTAACATACAAATAAAATCACATTCCAGTACAAATAAAATATCACCATATTTCCCCTTTTCTATTTTAATAAAAAGAAAAAAGTTATAACTAATATAAGAAAAACTATATACAAAAGTACAATAACTATATACCATGCATATAAATACCTAAACAATGTCTAGTCCATTTGCACTTGACAAATTCAGAGAAAATAATTCCATTATCTATCCTACTTTGGTAAGTCCAAAATGTACCTGATTCACTTTCTATCCTAACTTATATTACTAATAGAACTATTTTATAATGTCTTTCAAATTTATATACTTACACTTTAGTGAGTTTCTTTTCTAAAATTCTTCACAAAGAAAACTATAACTATCTAACCTTTAACTATAACTATCTAATCTTTAATTCCCTCAGAGATGCAAGAAGAAAATATTACCTAACAAAAATAAAAACAGGAAGTGCATGCAAGCAGCTTCTAAAGATAATGTGAGTTGACAGAAACAGCCAGCTGCCTGGGCAGTCACCTAAGGTTTCTCAGTAGTGTTGGGGCTTCATCCTCAGCCTATAGGTATAGCGTATCTGACAGACTCATTTGTGAAGTAGGATGTACCCAAGGTTAAAATTCGACCTCACATTTGATGAGAGCAGTTCATGTACCAGAAACACCTGAATTCCACTAGTGTCATGTCATGATTCTGGATTTTAAATTCTGGAAATCGTTTATTTTTTACGAATTCAGCTGTCCATTCTTCTTGGCTGTGTGTGTGGCTTCATCTCGGTATCCCATTCTTCTCCACTTTCCTCTATTAAATGCCAGTCTATTGTTGAGAGGTGTGAGCTTAGTTACTCTTCAAGAAAAGAAAACTGTTACAGCTGCTGTTCCACTGCACATCATAAGCCATCAGCCCACTGCCAGTTCAGCTGCCTTCGAAGAAATGGGCACTGTATCTTTTCCAGATTGCAAAGGCCACTTCAGGGATGGTGCCATATTGTACTGGCCTCAGAAGATGCCTTTTGATAAAGCCATAACCACACTTGTTTTGGCAAGAATCAGTAGTCGTTTGTTTCCTGTCCTGTCTGTCCATTTTGTCCCGTTTGTCAGCAGTCCATTTGAGGATACTTTGTTGTCCAGTGGCTAACTTTTGCCACAATGAAAGTTAACTTCATATACAGTTTCTTCAATGCCCATATTTTCTCTGAAGTAGATTGGTACTGCCAGGAGCCGGCATGTCTCATAGTCATAACAAAAAGAAAAAATTTCTAAGTTATTGAAACATTTTAAATGCCATAATCTGTAGCAGTCTGAAGGGTTTGAAAATGACCTGTCTATCTAAAATATATCTGCTCAATCTTGAAAACATACCTAATATGACTACAAGTTCTATTGTAGTATCTAACTACTAACTTTCATTTTTTTATTCCTAGTAGTTGGTAATAATAGCATTCAAGGATCAGCAAATTTCATTACATTGTTAAATGAATGGTACAAGTACAGTGTCTTGAAGATTAGAAATATATGTATGACATTTTCTAATAATATCAATCTCAATATATATAATTTGTATACAATATAAAACAATGCAATCCAATGTAAAGTATTTAAAACTAGTTATTGTCTTTTTTCTTTACTTTTTAAAATTTATTTTAAACCATAACCTATGGTGATATTTTATTTGTATTAAAATGTTATTTGTATGTTAATAAATAAAGTTGCCCAGGGGTCAGAGCTATTAGCAAGTCTTAGGAAAGCAGGGTAGTTGTGGTGTACACTTGTAATCCCAGCACTTGGTAGGCAAAGCTAATTAAGTCTCTGTGTGTTCAGGGATACAGCCAGTATTGGATACACATGCCTTTAATCTCAATACCAATCATAGAAAACCTGGAGGTCTATACAGACAGGCTGTGACAAGGCAGTCACGTGGTTGGGTTTACAACCAATGAGAAGGCAGAACAGAAACACTATAAAAAGACAGACACACAGGAAGTAGCTCTGGTTTGGAGAAGTAGGACCACCGCAGGAGGAAGGGTAAGGTTTTAGCTCTTAGCTCTGACCTCTTGGCTTTCTTCTTTGCATTGGTTCTGTGTTTCTTATTTAATAAGACAGTTGGTTACATCTACAATAACCTTAAATCTAATCTCCTTTGCTTAGCCTTTATCCTAACCCTTAACAATAACTTGTAATCCCAGACCCAAAACTCATTAAAAGACCAAAAAAATCACCAGCCCCATACCACCTATTTTGGGAATGTGGGTATCAATACAACACTAGCTCTGAAAATTGCTTCCTGCTGGGTATGTGCAAAGGTATCTTTCATCTGAAAAGAAAAATTTTGGGTTAATTGCCAATTCTAGAAAAGGTAATTATATCCTTTGTTATCCAGTCTGTGCATAATGCCAAAGTTCAGGGTTTATCTCAATTCCTTATTTAAGTAGTCTTTGAAACTGGATCATCTCAGCTAGCCGTCTCAAAATTGCTCTGAGCACTTTGTAGTCCAAAGCTAATCTGTAGATGATGTTTGTCAGCTTATTGATATTATTATTGTTCACATTGAATTGTTGTTGTTTTGGGGCCCCATCTTCTTCCTGGAGACTTTAGTTGATGTTAAGCCTGGTCATGATTTCCTGCAGAAAACTGATACAGACTTGAACACAAAGACATGTATAGGCAGCTAATTGACGCTTTTTTTTCTATAATTAGTTAGTACTTGAAATTGCTTCTCCTATCCACATATCATCGTGATCACAAGCCTCAATATCAAACACGTCTCTAATCCAATCTTCCAAGGGTACAGATCTTGCCTTTAATGGCCTGATTATTCTCTTGCATGCTGCATTCGAGTTCTCAAAAGCCAAAGATTTGATTATTATCTGGCTAGCTTTTGAATTTGGGACCATTCTCTTTACTGCTGAAGTCAGTCTTTGTAAGAAATCTGTGAAAGGTTCTTTTGGGACCTGTATAACCTTTGTAAATGACTCAGTTTTCTTTCCTGGTTCCTTAACTCAGTCCCATGCATTCAAGGCTGACATTCAACAGAGAATTAGGTTTTGGATATCATGTAAACATTGTGTTTGTATTGCAGCATATTGGCCTTCTCCAACAAGGTGATCCTGGGAGATTTGTATACCTTTAGCCCTCCATTGATTGTCTATGTTTTTAGCTTCCTCTTTGAACCACATTTGCCACTGCAGCTGTGCCCCAGGTTACATAACAGCATTTACTAGCTCTTGCCAGTCCTGTGGTATAATCTTATTACAAGTTGATCAGGAGTTTAACATTTGCTTTACATATGTGGAATGCATGCTATAAGATACTATTGCTTCCTAAAACCTTCTTAAATCTAACATTTCAATTGGAGTCCAAATATTTTGTGCATTCACTTGACCAGGTAGCTGCTGTATGGTTACCAGATAAATTAAGGATGTTTGTGTGAAAACAGGCTTTCTTTCTGTAACCTTATAATCCAATCCTGAAACAATTTCACTGTTAATTTTTTCTGTCTGAATCTGAATTTCTCTATAATTCATTTAAACAGGTTTAATAGGTTTTTCTAAAGATTTTATCCTGGCACTTAAGTTGACTATCTTTTTAAATAGTAAATTAAGGATAAGGAAAGTAATATTGTGCATA
Source organism: Peromyscus maniculatus bairdii (assembly GCF_049852395.1). Classification (NCBI taxonomy): domain Eukaryota; kingdom Metazoa; phylum Chordata; class Mammalia; order Rodentia; family Cricetidae; genus Peromyscus; species Peromyscus maniculatus. The sequence continues at coordinate 66,516,676 of NC_134875.1, read as the reverse complement.
ATCCCATCAACATTAATCTTCTCATATAGTTGTTCCATTTTCAGACTGCCTAAAATTTTATCAAACAAAGCCCAATTTTCTTCCAATGTATACATAAAACCCACTTTTTAAAAAATGTAAAAAAAATCTTTTAAATAGTTTTTTCCTTTAAAAATATCTGATATCTTAATTGACTTACCAAATCTGCGTAGAACAGTAGAAATCTGAGGGAATTTCAAAACAGGTACCTAGTGTATGAGGTGTGAATTCAGAGAGAGAGAGAGACAGAGAGAGAGAGAGAGAGAGAGAGAGAGAGAGAGAGAGAGAGAGAGAGAGAGAGAGAACAAGAAAGCATAGCCACAAGTTCTGGCTAAAAGCTTAAATCCAGCCACGTGCTCCTGCTTGAGCCAAGTCAAGCCTGGGCTCTGGCTTCCTTAAGCTCTGACTAAGTGAGTTGGCATTTCAGCCAAAAGCAGCTCTATCTGCAGTTACGTGTAGCTACTGCAATTAGCTGTAGCTCCAGCAGGGCAGGCCTTAGTTGTTTGTAGCACCGGCTTTAAGCAAGTAGCTCCACTGTGGGTAACAGTCAGGCCTGGGGCCTAGGCCGAGCTAGCCTGAGCTAGGGAGCTGAGCCCACCACCATGAGAAACCAGGCCCGCTGCCAAGCCAAGCCAAGTGGTTTTTAATGAATTCTTGCCATGTTTGGCAACAATTGTAGAGGTAACAGTCTTATTAAATAAGAAACAAAGAGCCAATTTCCAAGTTAAAAGCACAAGAGGTCAGAGTAGTGGTCGCTAAGAGCTGATACTGAAAACCCTTTCTCACCCTTTGTTGCCACTGTGATCCTTCCCCTCAGCAAGAGACCTACTTCCTGTGTATCTGTCTTTTTATTGACTTTCTTTTCTGCCTTCTCATTGGTTGTAAATCCAACCACATGACCTCCTCATCACTGCCTGTCTATAAAGACCTCCAGGTCTTCTATGGTTGGTATTGACATTAAAAGCATGTGTCTCCATGCTGGCTGTATCCTTGAACACACAGAGATCTGCCTGTCATGTGAAAGGGATTAAAGGTGTATGCCACCACTGCCTGGTTTTTGCTATGGCTTGCTATTAGCTCTGACCCCTAGGCAACTTTATTAACAACATACAAATAAAATCACATTCCAGTACAAAGAAAATATCACCATAGAGTCTGACCAGGGGAGTTCCGGTACTCTCTTCCATGCCCCCTATATAACCTGCAGATATAACTAAGGTTTCATTTCCAATGACCCACAGTAGTGGCTACACCTGATTATACTACAACCAACATCATGTGGAAGTGGGAAAGCTCACAAAGTCTCAAGTCTAGACAAAGAACTATAGGCAAATTAGAAATCTTGAGAGTGGGAGGAAAATTCTTCAGAAGAGAGTACACCAATTGGTTATCCAATACAAAATGGTAATCCTCAAAACATATACATATAGTAACATTATGTAGACTGAGCAGTTTGTATTTATGGATTTAGAAACACACATATGCCTATATTTATATATAAAACAGCAAATGTGGAAAAGAATAAGGTTAGGTTACATCTGAGTGTTAGGATGGAGGGAAGGGAAAAGGTGAATGATGTTATAATCTCAAATAAATATATTAAAAAATATAACATTGTTCTATTCTAATGCCAACCCTATTGAATCAGTACTATTATCTAAATGTGAAAGTTTCCTTTATGAAATTATTTTTATTTATTGTTTTCAAACTTCATGTTTGTATTCAACTTGTCTTGATTATATATATCATCAATATCTCTCTACCAAACTCCCTCAGGAACTTCCCCAACATCGCTCCCTCCTTACTGCTCATTTTCTTTTTCTATTACTGATAGCATCTAATTAGTCTTTCCCATATGTGCATGGTATTGAGGTTATCAACTAGTTTATGGAACACCTACCAATGGACAGTCTCATAAAGAAAAGTGACACATCCTCTGTAGCCATCAACTGAAAATAATTGCTCAGATATGCGTAGGGTTTTGGGATTCCTTCCCCTTATCAGGCTAGACTTTAACTTGCTTGATCTCCTGATGGTCTTGTTTACATAATCACAATTTATGAGGATCCATGTGTCCAACAGTAATTTAATATCAAGAGAATAACATTGCACAGCACTCTTTCCCATTCTCTTACATTATTTCTGTCTAATCTGAAGCCATATTTCCCATAACTTGGATACAGGGGTTTGGTATAACTATCATGGCTATAGCTGAGCATTCACAGTCATTAATTTTCTGCATCTTGTATTGTAATGAGTCTCTGCCTAAGACACTAACCACCGCAAGTTTTTCTAATCACAACTAAAGCAGCACAAATATATGGATATAAAATAACTAATTAGAAGGCAGTTTGATAATAAGAACATTTATGAAAACAACATCCATAGGTTCTAACTTTGGGCATGTGTTTTCTTACCAGTGGGTTTTGACCATATTTATATTGTCAGACATGAATTCCCTCCTATGGAGTATGCTTCAAATCTATCAAAAGAGGTGTTATTTATCCTAATAAATATATTCTTGCTACTATTTCACCAGTGAGCACATATTACCTGATAGGTGAACCAGTATTGTAGCATACAAGTTCCATTGCTGAGTATGACCACTGATGACTTTCTTTCCCCTGAAGCCTTCAATTAACTTTCCAGTACTATGAAAGCAATCCATTAGGGAGAGAGTTATCTGGTCAGTTAAAGATTTATCTCTGTTTTGTATCCAAACTGTGTGGCATCTTCAGAAATAGAGTGTTAATATCAAGTTATGGTGGATATGAAGACACAATGACAGTAGCCTGTATTTGGGGAAGGTGACTAAGGAGCCTTATTTACAAATAACTCCAAGGAAGGTAATTTTTATCTAGCACTAAAATTTTCAACAAATAGTGTAGCTAGAAGTTTTAGTGTGTCGCACCTTGCCTGCAGTAAGGACAAATCTCTCTCACCCACCAGTTCTTCAGCTGCTTGGACCCAAATAAACACACAGAGGCTTATATTAGTTTTTATAACCACTCTGCCATTACTTCAGTCTTACTACTGACTAGCTCTTACACTTAAACTCAGCCAATTTCTGTTAATCTATATGTTGCCACATTTTTTGGTGGCTTTACCTGTGTGCCACTGCATGCTGCTCCCTGGACAGCAGGCTGGCATCTCCTGACCCAGCCTTCCTCTTCCTAGAATTATCCTTGTCTGCTCAACCCACCTATACTTCCTGCCTGGCTACTGGCCAATCAGCATTTTATTAAACCAGTGTACAAAGGCATTATCCACAGCAAAATAGTACTGAGAATGTTCATCTTAAACATGAAAAATGAACTAGATCCTCACATTTCACCCTACAAAATACTGAACTGCAATAGATCAGGGAAATCAATATAATACATGATACTCTGAAGTTGATAGTGGAGAAAGTATGGAATATTCTTGAATTCATTGGCACAGGAAAGAACATTTTGAACAAGACTGTGTTAACACAGGCATTTAGACAAACAATCACTAAATTGGACCTCATTAAATTAAAAAACTATAAGGCAAAAGGCACTGCAATTTAGTTGAAGAGGCAGCCTATGGAATGGGAAAAATGTTTACCAGCTATATATCTGACAGAGGAGAGAAGTGGTATTTAGAATACACAAGTGACTCTAAAAATAAACATAAAGAAATCAACACAATTAAGAATTGGGCAGTGGAATTAAATAGCATTTTTTTAAAAAAATTAAAAGTAGATTTTTCTTTCCTACAATACATCCCAACCATAGTTCCCCATGAACTCCACTCCTTTTAGGCCTCTGCCACATATCCTCTCCCCCAGACCAACTTCTCTATTTTCCTTCAGAAAAGATATGGCTTCAAAGAGACAACAACCAAACAGGACAATACATGATACATTAAGACAAGACATAAGCTCTCCTATCAAGGCCAGATGAGGCTGGGCAAGGCAACCCAAATGGAGGGAAACAGTCTCAATTGCAGGCAAAAGAGTCAGAGACAGCTCCTGCTCCCACTGTTAGGAATCCCACAAAAACACCAAGCTAATAGCTATGACACATATGTAGAGGACCTGCTGCAGACCCATGCTTTCTGCTTCAGTCTCGGTGAGCCCATGTGAGCCCTGTTTAGTTGACATGGTGGACCATATTCTCCTGGTGTTCTTAATACCTCTGACCCCAATAGTCTTTCTTCCCCATATACTGAGGGGTTCCTGATCCACCGAATGTAGAATTGCAATTTAGACTCTCTCAATATGTATGTTTGTGGGTCTCTGCATCTTTTTTCTTCTGCTTTGGGATGAAGTCTCTTTGATGATGACTGGGCAAAACACCCATCTATGTGCATTGCAGAATAACATTAAGAATCATTTCATTGTCTTCTACTGTGGGATGGTCTGTATGTCAAATTGCTCTGATTGGTCAATAAATAAAACACTGATTGGCCAGTGGCTAAGCAAGAAGTATAGGCGGGACTAACAGAAATGAGAAAGAAAGAACAGGAAGGTGGAAGAAGTCACTGCCAGGCACCGCCATGACAAGCAGTATGTGAAGATGCCGGTAGGCCACGAGCCATGTGGCAAGGTATAGATTTATGGAAATGGATTAATTTAAGCTATAAGAACAGTTAGCAAGAAGCCTACCACGTCCATACAGTTTGTATGCAATATAAGTCTCTGTGTTTACTTGGTTGGGTCTGAGCAGCTGTGGGACTGGAGGGTGACAAAGATTTGTCCTGACTGTGGGCCAGGCAGGAAAACTCTAGTTACAAATGGTGCCCAATGTGTTGGCAAGAGTTTCCACCTAAAACCTGAGGAAAAAAGATTCTAAAATGGAGCTTAAAAACAGTTCCTAGTTGTTTCTCTCAAGTTAGTGGCAGCCTGCCTGTTTGTGCTACTATGGCAGGTTACTGCAATATGGCAGGAATGAGGCCTCTGCAAGTGGCACATTAAGCTGCATGGTGGATTTAGCCTTTGCTAGTACAAAGCCAAAAAAAGAGGTTTCTGGGCTACACGCTGCTTTGATAGAAGCATAGACTCATTATTTCAGAGAGTTGATGGTTCCCAGAGCTGGCAGAAAATGTACCACCACCATGTTGGGAAGCTGAAGTGGGTGGAGCCAGCAGCCACAGCACTGTTTCAGTCTTAGAATGCTGCAGTTTAAAGCAATAGGCTCAAGGTAATATAAAAAATAAGCCATGTAAAGATGGCTACCACACAGATAATTTAGATTATGTTCTCTTTGATATTCTTTTTTTTTTTTTTTTTGGTTTTTCGAAACAGGGTTTCTCTGTGTAGCTTTGCGCCTTTCCTGGAGCTCACTTGGTAGCCCAGGCTGGCCTCGAACTCACAGAGATCCGCATGGCTCTGCCTCCCGAGTGCTGGGATTAAAGGCGTGTGCCACCACTGCCCAGCTTCTCTTTGATATTCTTAACTGAAGAAAAACATTTGATTGCAAAAGCTGTTGAGTTGTGCCAAAATGTATATTTCAAAGGTACCTTGACTTCAAAATTTGAATGTAAGGATATGTTGTTTCAGAAAGGAGGCTCTGCTTTTGTTTCCACAGAAAGCCAGAGGCTATGGATTTGTTCCAGATTAAGATACATCAGGTTTGACCAGCCAAGACCCCCTGAAAGATCTCCGATGACACCAAGGCCCAGATGATCCAACATCCAGAACGGTGTCAAGGCAAATGGCTCAGACAAGACACCCTCACGGACTACTCCATAATCCTAAAATTTTCTTTGTGTCACCGTAAGATACTGTAGCCCCCTCCAGCAGCTAGTAGTAACAGAAACTATGCCCAAATTCCCAAATATACCAAGCTGACTCTGGAGATATGTAAAAGTTAAAACCTTCCCTTTAAAAAAAAGAAAAGAAAAGAAAAAGCAAGTGCTGTAGGATGGTATGTATGTCTAATTGCTCTGATTGGTCAATAAATAAAACACTGATTGGCCATTGGCCAGGCAGGAAGTATAGGCAGTACTAACAGAGAGGAGAAAGAAAGAACATGAAGGCAGAAGAAGTCACTGCCAGCCGCTGCCATGACAAGCAGCATGTGAAGATGCTGGTAAGCCACGAGCCACGTCGCAAGGTATAGACTTATGGAAATGGATTAATTTAAGCTATAAGAACAGTTAACAAGAAGCCTACCATGGCCATACAGTTTGTATGCAATATAAGTCTCTGTGTTTACTTGGTTGGGTCTGAGCAGCTATGGGACTGTCAGGTGACAAAGATTTGTCCTGACTGTGGGCAAGTCAGGAAAACTCTAGTTACAGTCTTTTGTTTGTTTATCTTTCTTATGATTTTTTTTAAAGACCAGAAGTGTGTGGTTCTGCCCTAGATATCTGGACTATACATTCTCCAGTTTCTGGTCATCCTGGCAATGTGGGGCATGGGTTCTGTCTTGTGGCCTGGGCCTCAATTCAAACCAGATATTGGTTGGCCATGCTCTCAAGGTCTGTGTCATGATTGTACCAGCATGTCTTGTAAGCAGGATAGATTGTAGGTTGAAGGTTTTGTGGCTAGGTTCCTGTTAAGGTTTCTTTTTTGATAGCCTGCAGAGTACCTTCCAATTCCAAAAAGGCTAGAACATAGTTGTGAAGGATCCATGCAGATTCTTAAATGAAGAAATACAGAGACCTAGTAATCACTTTTAAAGTAGATAAACCTACAAAACAACTTCCATGTAGTGAATAGTGTAGAAGATGTTCAGAAAGACTGTAAGAGACAGAGGATCTGGGTATTTCCTGTGAGACTATGTCTTGCAGTTATGTCAGAAACTATGCTAAAAAATTCTTATAAAAGTATCCACCTAAATATGATCTAAACAAGGTCAACAACAAAAACATACCACATGCAACACACACAAAAACCCACATGAATTAATATACCTAGAAAAACAAAACAAATCAGAAAAATAAACACACAACCTACAGTGAACTATGGAATGCTTAGAGTGGAAGAAATAGTCTTTTCTGTAGAAGAGAACAAATGATTATCCAATACCACATGATCAGCTCTGAAAAATATGCATACAAAGAACATTATACAGTAATGAATTTGTGTTTAGCAAAGCATATGTATATACCTATACATATATTTATGTAACAATTAATGAGAAAATATTACATGAATTTGAAACAGAGCATTGAAGAGTATATGGAAAAATTTGGAGGGAGGAAAGAGAAGGGAGAAATGATGTAATTTTTGTATAATCTCAAAACCAAACAATTTTTTAAAGGTCTTTGACATCCTTAACTGTTAGTTTAACATCCTTAACTGTCAGTGAAATGTAGCTTAAAATGGCTTTTATGTTCCATCTTATCCCAGCCAGAATGATCATCATTCAGAATAAAATTGAGGTATGTACTGATAAAGGAGAAAACTTATACTTTGTGGAATTGTAAACTAGTAAGGCCAGTTTGAAAAATCAGTCTGAAGGTTCCTAAAATATTAAAAATAGAACTACCAAGTGAGTTAGTTTTCTTTTCTCATATACTACAGTTTGAATGCAATTTGTTCCCCCCAATGTTGGAAATATTTGAATTTGAGTCCTCGATGTAATGTTACTAAGAAATTGTGTCAGACTTTTAAAAGTGAGGATTTGTGTTGTATGATATTTTGATTGTATTCTGACATTAAATGTTTCTTTGAGTCAGAGAAGTGGTGGAGAAGCCACTAGTGATCTCCATTTCTTCCGTTCCTCCATTTAAAAGGGCTGGGACGATCTCTCAACCCTGCCTTACTACTTCCTGTCTCCTATCTCCCTTCATTCCTCTAAAACCTCCATGATTAATTTTGGTAAGCTGGTGGATAGCACTGCCCTCCGACTCAAAACATTTTTTTTTGTCAGAGTGCAATCAAAATATCACACATCATTTCCCCCTTTTGTCTAAATATAAAAAGTAGGTTTTACCTCTAACATAGTGAAACTATATAAAATAAGAACAGTTATCAGGTAAGAATTACATTCACAATGTCTAGTCCATTTGCATTTGGCAAATTCAGAGAAAATACTCCATTATCTATGCTGTCTTAGTGAGTCAAAATTTTTGTACCTATTAAGTCTTTTGATAAATGGTCCGTGTTAAATCATAATGATAGTTTTCTAGAGTAATTTGGTTTTTGCAAAACTGAACTATAAGAAAAATAATAGGATTGGCACCTTCTAACACTTAGTACTCTTGTGTAACCATGTGGGATTTTAAGCTGCTATGTACTTCCATTGTGATGTAATCTGCTTTGTTATGGTGTAGTCAAAGGACACTTTACTGAGAACTCAAAGAGTTCTCATCTTTGACTTTCAGACCCCTGCTTCCAATGCTCAAAATGTGAGATGGAAATGGCATTTTAAATGAGTTACTCAGTGCAGGTGATATTTATAACAACAAAACAAATAATTACAGGTTAGGAAAACATCATATAAAATAACTTAAAGCATGAAAAAGATGAAAGTGACCTAGGGAGATTTGAGAATCACAGAACCTACCATGGAATATCAATCCGTCAAAACATTCTGTAGGCCTGCTATTTATTGGAATGACTGTAAATTCTCTTTTAAAGAAATACTTCCCTGATGGAAGTGATGTAGCTGGACAGATAGAGCAAATCAGATGGCAGAATAGCAAGGCATATGGACATGGTTAGACAGGAAGCAACTTGCATTTGGAAGCTGCCTTGTTGGTGAGGTAAGTATAGCTGTGGTTTTCCCTATTTCCCTGATCTCTCGAAGGCTTTCACCCCTATATCTGGCTTTGTGCTTTTTATTAATAAGAGCATTTAAAAATTCATCTACAAGATATCAAAAACCAAGTAGTCGATTTAAAAATGTGGTACAGATCTAATTGCAGAATTTTCAATAGAGGAAACTCAAAGGCTAAGAAACACTTAAAGGAATGTATGTTAGCCATCAGGGGCATGCAAATCAAAACTACTTTTTTTATCATACAGCCATCTGAATGGCTAAGATCAATAACAGCAGTGACAGCTCATGCTGGTGAGGATGTGTAGCAAGTTGAACACTCCTCTATTGCTGAATGGAGTTCAGTCTTCTATAGCAAGTATAGAAATCAGTGCTGTGGTTCCTCAGGAAGCTGGGAATAGATCTACCTCAAAATACAGCTATACGACTCTTGAGCATATACCCAAAGGATTCTTCATCCTACCACAAAGACAATTGCTCAAACATAATCATTGATGCTATATACTTAATTGTAAGAAATTGAAAAAAAAATGGACCTCAACAGAAGATTGGGTACATTTACACAAAAGAGTGTGTTAGACCATATGCTTTTTCATCTTAAAATAATATTCATATTGCTTTGTTGTTTCTATTACTTCTCCAATGAATTCTTCTCTTCATCATTTTCTTACACAATAATCATAGTTCTCCTTATTTGCAATTATATTTTAGTTGAAAGTTCATTGTTTTTCTCTCTAATAACCATTTTTAGGTTTGATGCACTGGTCTATTAGGATACATAGGTGAACAATAAGTTACAATGAGCAGAGTCAAGAATCTTCTTTTTCCACATAAAAATGAATTAATGATTTCGTTTTCCTTTAAATTAAAACATGTTTTAGAAAAAGTTTATACTTTTATAGTCACAAATGAAGATGTAAAACAATGAGAAAATATGTATGAGATAATATAAATATAAATATGATAAAATCTTTTTTGTAAATAAATGCTCCATTTGTGGTCAGAATATTTCATAAAAATTAGTAAGGACAAATAAAAATATATGGTTGTTAAATGATTCAAAATATGAAAGCTTATAAACTAGATGAAAATTTAATTTAACACCCCTGGTTAGACTGCCTGTACTAAGTAATTTTGCTCCTTTTGTATAAAAACATAAAGGGGATGAAAATAGTAACTAATAATTATAATTATGCTATTTTAGGCTTCTCTTTATACAGTGGAAAAACCTGGCTATCCTCTTGTTACTTTAGAATTGAAGTCAACGTGAAACCTCATAATTCTTATATGATTGATTGTGAAGTATCAGTATCTTTAGGGCTATATCTTATTTATCTTCCCTTTTTAGTAGATGTTCACCACTGAAAATCAATTTTGAAATTATATTTGGGCCTATTATCATAGACAAGTTAATGTTAAATAATATGATGAACACTAAATAATAATTTATAGTATAGATTAATTATGAATGAACAAACCAATTTAGAATTTCTATATAAAGGATATAAGTATATGATAAGTAACTGATAATTCTCAAGGTACCAATTAACTAATTGTTGTGCTCATATTAATAACATGCATCAGAACAAATCTTTTTTAAAAACAGATTTGCTACTCAAAATTAATATGTAACTAAGTATTATGTTCATGTGATCCATCCATTGATAATGGTATCTGCTGTGGGATAGTCTGTATGTCAAATTGCTCTGATTGGTCAATAAATAAAACACTGATTGGCCAGTGGCTAGGCAGGAAGTATAGGCGGGACTAACAGAGAGGAGAAAGAAAGAACAGGAAGGCAGAAGGAGTCACTGCCAGCCGCTGCCATGACAAGCAGCATGCGAAGATGCCAGTAAGCCATGAGCCATGTGGCAAGGTATAGATTTATGAAAATGGATTAATTTAAGCTATAAGAACAGTTAGCAAAAAGCCTGCCATGGCCATACAGTTTGTATGCAATATAAGTCTCTGTGTTTACTTGGTTTGGTCTGAGTGGCTGTGGGACTGGCAGATGACAAAGATTTGTCTTGACTGTGGGCAAGGCAGGAAAACTCTAGCTACAGGTGTCTTCTCCTCCTTAGGTTTCTGTCTGTCCCTAAAAGTTAGTATTTGCATTAGTTAATATTTTTACACAATTTTATATGTTGTTATCCATAGAAAAATCATTTATCCATAGATAAATCATCTTTCTCAAATAAGAGGTCCCACAAATTCAAATATATATACAGAAAATCATCTAATTCATGGAATTTTTGCATTGTTAGTAATTCATTGTTGTTCCTCTGCCTTAAACATTTCTTTTAATGCTCTAGAAAGAATAGTCAGGCTAATAATTAAGTAAAAATTGAGTACTTAGGAGAAGATCAGATGCTTGAAAGTCATAGTTAAAATGATTACCTGTGTAGTTTAATGGTGTGCTCTCCCTGGACCCCATTACTGTAGGTAATCGAAAGTTGGCTCTGAGATTTCCCTTGCATAAGTACTATATGCAGCTTTTTAATCATGCTGTCAACTTCAATTTCTTCCTTGCTCTTAGAAAAGAAGCTTGTAGAAAGGCTCTGCTATAATGTAATACCCCACTTCAGTCATGTCAATGCTTTTTCAGATGCAAATTTTTGTGATGATTTCTGAAGCAAGGTAACTCAAAAGTAGATTTTTATAATGCCGTGTCAAAAATTACTAAATGCTTACTTTAGAGTATAAGAACATACTGTACCTTGTTTATAGAAAAAAAGTATTTCTGAAACAAGTGCACTGATCATCTAAAAGCTTAGTTTGAACAAGAATGTTGATTTCTTAAACTTCACAAATTTATGTAAATACCTTAAAGATAGCTGATTTTCAGCAAAGGATTAATACTATGCAGCTTTGTAGTCCCTTACAATTTATGTAAGTCTGGTGTCTTCAAATCAAAAGAATTTAATGACAGTTTCCTTGTTCCCAACTGTCAGGAATCTAGGAATATTATGAAGATCTGATGAACCCAAGTTTCCTTAGAACAGCAATAAAACTTTCTTCAAATTCAAATTTTGCTTATTTCTGTTCAAAACATCCTGGAACAGATACTAGCTGTTACTTAATTACTTCATTACATTAAAAGTAGAAGGATACTCTGGTGATAGGATGGCCAAACACCCTAATAGTTGGGCCAGAAACCCCATCCAAGGACTGAGGAATTTGGATGCAGACATCCACGGCTAGGCCCCGGGTGGAGCGCTGGGAGTCTAATTAGTGAGAAAGAGGAGGGTTTATATGAGCGAGAATTGTTGACACCAGGGTTGGATAAAGCACAGGGACAGATAACCAAATGAATGGAAACACATGAATTATGAACCAAAGGCTGAGGGTCCCCCAACTGGATCGGGCCTTCTGAATAGGTGAGACAGTTGATTGACTTGCTCTGTTTGGGAGGCATCTAGGCAGTGGTGCCAGGTCCTGGGCTTGTTGCATGAATTAGCTGTTTGAAACCTGGGACTTATTCAGGGACGCTTGGCTCAATCTGGGAGGTGGGGACTGGACCTGCCTGGACTGAGTCTGTCGGGTCGATCCCAGTCCTTGGAGGTGGCCTTGATCTGGAGGAGGTGGGAATGGGGGTTGAGCTGGGGGGAAGGGGAGGGGGGCGGGGGGAGAGAGCAAGGAAATCTGTGGCTATTATGTGGAACTGAATAGTATTGTAAAATAAATAATAATAATAATAATAATAATAATAATAATAAAAGAAAGAAAAAAGTAGAAGGATACACATGATCATAGCTAATCAATTTTCTTATTACCACTGAGTTTTATGTTATTCCTTGACATGTCTCCACAAAACAAGTCACCTATATGCTAGAAAACCAGATATCTGTCCTTTTAGTTTTATGAAGTATTTTATTTAGAAAAGTAGAATTAAATTACTTAGATATAGATAGAGAATCAAGAGTGATAGAGTGCATAACACAACCACACTACATTACCTGTATATTAAGTAAATTAATAAATATGACCATAGTAATAGAAAATGCCATTTAATTAAAATGTATTTGAAGTATAATTCCATTATGTTTGCTAAACCCATAAGAAAACTCAATGTATGTGTTCACAGAAGTTGATGAAAGCTTGTCTCCTCTAATTACCAGTTGTGTCATTCTCTCTCCATAATGTAGAATATACAGCATATCTTAAAGTCTAAAATTTGTTTTATTTTAATGTCTTCATATAATTTTCAGATATGGCTTCCTTTATTTCATATAACTATGACATAAACAGCTTAAGATGAATTAATTAAATTAATGAAAGAACAAAATCTATTTACAACGCAATTAAAAGCCCCACTGAGAAAGAATGAAAAGTAAGGAAATACATATAGCAGTCATTAGTACATTAAAATTATGAAATATATGGTAGCTGCTCTGTTTTTTTATCTTTTTGAAATAAAAATAAACATCATATTTCCTTTCCCTTTCCTACCTCCATGCCCTCTATATACCCTTCCTTGTTCTCATTCAAATTCCCTGGCTATTTTATCATTAATAGTTTTTACACACACATACACACACACACACACACACACACACACATATATATATATATATATATATATATATATATATATATATATATGACCTCAGTCTGTATGATGTTACTGTATATATATATATATATAATATAATATATATATGTATATATATATATATATATTACTTGAAAATATATATTTTCAAGAATGACCATTTGACACTGGAAAACCACATGTGCTTCTTTTCCATGGGGAAGACCTCCTGCCCAACTCTTAGCTTCCTTGGTTGCCTATAGTTTCTTTTGTAGGTTTGAGGCATCCTGTCCACTTAGGCAAGTACATTGGTTGCTGTTCTTATTCAACTCGCATTTGTTTGGTCATAGTGCTGATACTCGATGGATGCAGTTTCTTGATATTTTGAGGGACACAATCTTATTATACTCTGCTTGATTTCTGGTTCTGACCATCTTCCTGCCCCCTTTTCCTCAATGTTCCCTGAGTCTTAGGTATGAGAGTGTTTTTAAGATACATCTGTGGAGACTGGACTCCCCAACTATAATTGAAATGGCCAGTTCAGGCTATGTATCTACTATTACTAGGTATCTTAAGGATGGGAACATGAGAAATCAGGTTATGGAGGTGGGCAGTGTGGTGGAGAGGAAATATTGAAAGACAATGATGGAAAACAGAGCATTTGAGGTCAGGAAAAATCCTGGTACAAGGGGACTCTCCCAAGTATCTACAAGGGTGACATCAGCTAATATTTATAGCATACATACATGTTTTGATCAAATGCACCTCCCATTATCTTCATAAAATTTCTGTGACTTTCTCTCCCACTTTTCTTGCCTGACTTTATGTGTCCTATGGTTTTAAACCCACCGAATCCACTTAGGGCTATAAGTATGTGTATGAGTATAGGACAATCTACTGGAATATGAATGTGCTCTCATGTCCAGCACCCCTGTAGCAAATTGTTTAATTTTTAAGGGAAGATAGTGAAGCTTTACTACTCAATTGATATAGTTTATGTTGAACACATTTTAAACACACAGTTTACTTTATGATATATGGTTGAGTTTTGTCAAAATTAAGCCTTGATTTTAAAACTTAGGGGACTGAAAAGATTACTCATCTATTTACAGTACTGGCTGTTCTTCTAGAGAACATGGGATTGATTCCCAGAATACATATGGTAGTCCACAACCATCTTTAGCTCCTGTCTCAAAAGAACTGATTCCCTTTTCTGGATTCCATGGACACCAGACATTCATGTGGTACACAAACATATATGTAGTCAAAACACTAATACAAATAAAATCTTAGTAGCTGTACCTCTAAATGATTTTGTGTTTTGTTAAACACTATGTACATTAAGTAAATTGATGCATTATTATTTATATATCTTTATTTTACTATATATTTCACATAATAAATTTATTTTAAATGCTATTTTGTATAAGTATCTCAATTACATATGCATAAATATATTTAGGTTTTAATGGGGAATGAAGGAAGAGAAGACCAACAGAAAGAGAAAAGCTATTATCTTTTCTCAATTTGGAAAGAGTTAAACGTAAAGCTGTCAATCTTCTCTTGGAAGATCACATGTTTGATATGATTTTTATATACAGTTGCTTTATTCAGTTGAAAAGTTTTATTGGGTATTACACACTTAAAGAGAAATTTTCCTGGAAGCAATTTTAGTCAGATTAAACGTTTGAGTTGGCATTGTATTCTCAAGCTTTTATCATTTTTGACTTTTATGTTTATAGCACAGAAGTAGTAGTCTTTTCAACTATTAAGGAATCAAGTTTCTTTTGTTCCCTTTTCCCCACTCTATCTTCTCCCCCTCCATCCACTCCCCTGCCTTCCAATTCCTGTCTTTTCCACTCTACTTATTTCTAAAACACATCGTCTTTCTTTCCAAAACTTTTTCAAACACAATTGACAATATATTTTATTAATATATTGGTTGTCTTATTTTCTTTCCAAATTCTCTTATTTGATATAAGTTCATTTTTTAGTGTTTCACAATTTACAAAAAAATGACTGTTTGTAAATGATTTTCCAGTTTAGAATATAAGTATCTACCATTTATAGTGTCTCTTAAAATGTTTTGTTTTATTCACTTAACCACAGCTACATTTAATCCAGATTTTTTTATTTTGTTTTGCATTCAACAGAGTAGGTTGGACTATGTGGAAACTTTCTATGGCACTGAATAATCACCCATGATCCTCAGCAGAGAGAAGTTACATTATCTTTAATCTACTTCATATGCAGGGGTTTTATTTTATTTTTTGCAAGTAGATGGAAAAGAAAATATTATTTTGTCCAAATTATTTGCCAAAATTGTGTAATCAACATGTTACCTAATATAAAGAAAAGAAAGGTGCAATTTTCCTGTCTGAAAAAAAAAGAAAATCCCACTAGATATTTTATACACAAGAAATATGTACCTAATGCTGATCTAAATTATCATGGCTGAAGAATAATGGTTCTATATTATAAAACAGTGTAAAAATGATATGGACAAAGTGAGCTGTGGACAATAAAAACATAGTGGGTATCGAGGTACCATGTTGCGTTTGCCTGTTCAGCCCTTCATGTCATAATTTCTGGAGAATATAATTTTTATTTATTGTTGTATAATATTAGTTTAACTGTGAAAGATGTGTTATATTTGTTTATGTTGTGGAATATTACTTAAACTGTGTAAAGGTGTGTTGCATTTGTTTAGGCTGCATATGTTTAACAATGTATAGGCATGTTGTTTTCCTGCCTAGAGCACCTGTTGGTCTAATAAAAAACTGAAATGCCAATAGCTAGGCAGTAGAGGAATAGACAGAACAAGCAGGCTGAAAGACTACATAGAAGGAGAAATTTAGCCTGGAAAGAAGGAGAGAAGGGAGATGCCCATGGCCAGCCAGGCAGCCACGAGTCTCCCAAATACAGAATAGGACATAAAAAATGAAAAATAAGTAAAAAGATCTGAGACAAAATGTAGATGAAGAGAAACAGGTTAAATTAAGCTATAAGAGTTAGTGGGACAAGCATTAGTTAAGGCCAAGAATTCTTAAATAATAATAAATCTCCATGTGATGATTGGGGACTGGTAGTCTGAGAAAGCCTGCTACAATTTATGGCACAAAAAAAAATCCTTATATTTAATGTTGACCTCATTTCATAGTGTGATATGGAGCCAAAGGTCTATTACAAGTCAACTTCCTTTTGCACATGCCAATGACTTTATTACTCAGAAATGATTGTATAAACATGTAATTATCGAGGAAATCAATTTCTTATGTGCTACATAAATAGCAGAGTATGTGGCAAAAGTTACTAATACTCAAAATGTTCAAGAGATACAGGAAACCTTTTTGAAATATTAAGAAAGACATATCAAGCAATTTATGAGTCTATGGCCCCAGTTGTTGAATCTGTATGCAGACAAGGATTTCCTAGATACATAACATAATTCAATTAATTATTATAGCTTAATTTGAATGAATTTTATACAATGTGTAATCAAAGTAGTTAACAAAAATGAAGGGTAATACCAAGAACACTACAAAAAGAGAAGAAGAACGTGAGAATGCACAAAAAGCCATTTGGTATAGCACACTGTGTTTAAACTTTAATGCAGATCAGGAATCCAGCTCCCAGAACTGTTCCAGCATTCTAAATAGAATGCCTCGGAGTAGCAGGGCTTTAGGAAACTGTTTTATCTTTGGGTCTTTAGAAATATATTTTTATTTATCTGAGGGAAAAAGACACACACATTCTGAGGGTCATTTTCTTTTATTCTTCTTCAGCTCTGATTCTCTTCATTTTCTTTTTTCCTCTTCTATAGCTCTAATTATTCTTTACAGCTCTAATTCTTTCTAAGTTATAATTCCTTCTAAGTTCTAATTCTAGTTCTCCTTTGTTCTACACAGGTATGTACATATTTAACAGGAGGGTTTTGGCAATAAAATGAAGAGTTACAGAAGCTACATCAGAAGGTCCTAGCACATTCCTTGAGTAAAAAAAAGGAGCAGAGTCATTTACCATGACAACACAAATGTGGGAAAATGGTGGCATTGAAACCATTCCAAACATAAAATTATATTAAAACAAGAAATCCAAGGGAGTCTGCTTAAGGAGTATTAGGGAATTTATTAGGATATAAATTGAGGAAATACACTCACGAATACAGAAATAAGTAGACAACTCTGAAATCATCCTCTGTTCTGATTAGGAGTAAATCCATCTGGCAGTTCAATCACACCAGGAAGCAGGGAGCAGGGAGAATGGACCTCATGACCCCTTTCCCTTTCCTTTTAAGAGGTCTTATACAATGGCAAGCACAGCCTCCTTCAGGCTATATAGCCCAAGGTCATGGGTGGAGCAAATACCACTACTGTATATTTTCTTACCCTGTTTCTAAGCCCAGATCACAAGGAAGAGAACTTGTAACTATTTATTGAAGCCTGTGAGGCCAGGCCATCTTCTGTAGCCCTGGCTAATTGTGAAACTTTTTCCACAAAAAGCTGTTTCTTGTAGGGCCCTGGCCCCCCATTCTGGGTAGCTGTTGCTTTCCTTGCTGACCTTGACTTTGATGTCCTCCCTGTGCTGATTCCCTGCTGGTTGTCACCCTCCTGAATGCTTAAGGTCTACAGAGCTAGATCCAGGAAAGGCACAACGCTACACAGAGAAACCCTGTGTTGAACCCCTCCCCCCCAAAATGGCCTATGGTGTGCTAATACGTATATAAAATTAATTAAAGAATACAACTTGGTGAAATTTAGCATACTCACACAATATGCCAAAATGGGACACATTGTAACACTGTAGCACAAATCCTTGTTCAACTTGTACCTTTATCAATTTTGATGGTATCCATAGATTTTATTCTCCTGAAGAAACAAAAATGAAATCACTTCCCCAATGTAACCCATATCCTGGTTTCCATTCTGAGGTCAGCACATCTTTAAACAATAGAGACTGATTTAATTTAGTAGTTTTTTTCCCTATTATCCAATGTCTGTCTGCGGTTGTCATTCCTCCCCCATTAGCATTAGAAAATACAAAGTTAATAAATCATTATGAAATCTATTTCTGGGGGTCTTTATTACCCCTTTCTGTTTATTTAGCAAATCCTTTAGAGTTCGATTTGATCTTTCTACTACTGCTTGCCCTGTAAGATTGTGTGATGTATCTGTAATAAGCTTTATATTGAAATAAGAAAAAACAAACAAACAAACAAAAAACCTATTTTATTTTACCAGAGACATATGCTGGAGCACTGTCAGTCTTAATTTGTACAGGTACACCCATGATCGTCACAACTTCTAACAAATCTGTGATTACACAATCAGCCTTTTCAGAACTCAAAGCAGTTGTCCATTGAAATTCTGAGTAGGTTTCAATGGTATGATATAAATAATTTAGTTTTCCATATTCTATAAAATGATACATACCCATCTACCAGATTACATTCTTGAAGTACTCTTTTTGTTAGTTCCTGAAGGTAGTGGATTTTTTGTTGTATTAAGAATAAGTAGGACATTTCCTTGGCTTGTTGCCAAGTGACGGAAAAATCATTTTTCAAATCCTTTGTATTGACTTTTTAAAATGAAATTCTGAGGCCTCCGGCACATTTCCTATCAGTAGTTGATTGATTTCATCATTACCTTGTGATAGAGGGCCTGGAAGACCCATAAGGGATTAGATATAAGGGATGATTCCTATTCCTGAATATTTCTTGTAACTTAATGAATGAAAAAGTTAATTCTGACTCATCAGAAATAAATTCAGCAGTTTCAATGTGTAAAACAACACTTTCTGCATTCTGAGAGTCAGTAACTATGTTAAGAGGTTCTGTAAAATCTGTTAATGCCATCAAAATAGCGTATAATTCTGACTTTTGAACAGAATCATAAGGGCTTTGAACCACTTTACATAAATTTTCTGATTTATAACCTGCCTTTCCTGATTTGTTTACTCCAGTATAAAATGTAGGGGCTCCAGATATTGGTGGTCTTTGTACAATGTGAGGAAGGATCCAGTTACATTTCTTTATAAATTGAATTCTCTTGCTTTTAGGATCTTTGTTGCTAACCTCTCCCAAACAATTATTGCAAGCTCTTTGCCAAGGTTTACTTTCTTTCCAAAATTTGTCATTTTCATTAGTAACAAGTTCTAGAATTTCTGCTGTGTCTCGTTTTGCTAATTGAAAAAGTCTCAATTTTTCTTCCAGAATCAACTCAGAGACCTTTTCCAGATAAGTTTTTAATTTTTCACTCTGTTTATGTGGTAAAAAGATCCATTCTAAGATAATATTCTTCCCTATGCATTAATATTCCTGTAGGAGAATGCTTAGAGGGTAAAATAACCATAATGCACTCAAGCTCTTGATCCAAATGATCCACATGTGCATTCTGTATTTTTTCTTCCACAAAAGCCAATTTTCTCTTGGCTTCAGCTGATAATTCTATTGGACTATTTATGTCCTTGCCACCATCTAAGGTTTTGAAACCAATTAATTAGGTCTTGATTTTCTACTCTAAGAGTGAGCCATAGATTGGAAATGTCCCCTAGAAATCTTTGAAAGTCATTAAGAGTATGCAATCAATCTCTCTTAATTTGTACCTTTTGGTGTCTAATCTTTTTTAGATCTATTTTGTATCCTAAATAATTAATAGACTCTCTTCTTTGCATTTTTTTTCAGGAGCAGTTTGTAATCCACAATAAGGCAAAATTTTCTTCACTTCTTCAAACATTCTTTCTAAAGTATCTGCATTTGAATCATTTAGTAAGCTGTTGTCCATGTAATAATATACTACAGATTTAGAAAGTTGCTTATGCATCATATCCAAAGGCTGTCATAGAAAATATTGGCATAGAGTGGGGCTACTTATTCCCTGCAGGAGAACCTTCCATTGATATCTCTTAATAAGCTGAGAATTATGAGTATTATGAGTATGCACCACGAAGTGCATAAATTTTTCTCTGTCTTTTTCTTGTAAAGGTATATTGAAGACTTTTAATCAATAACTATAAGAGGCAATTTTTAATATAACAGAGAATACCAAGGAATTCTAGACTGTAGAGAAACTATTGGCTGAATCACCTTATTAACAGCTCTTAGATCTGTTTCCAGGAGAGTGGCACAGACACTTCAAGCCACTGCCAAGAGAAGCACGTGGCAATGCATAGATCAATAGAAATTGGCTGAATTGAGTTGTAAGAGCTAGCAAGCAAGAAGCCTGAGCCACTAAGCCATAGAATTTGCAATTAATATTAAACCTCTGAGTGATTATTTTATAAGTGGCTGTGGGACTGTGGGGCTGGGTGGGACTATAGAAACTTACAACTACACTCATCACATACAAGGACCTTTCAACATAATCATAGGACATATCAGAAAATTTGGAGAATAGAATAAAATAGATCAATGTATATAACATATAGAAATGAAAAAAAATGCAACTTAAAGTGATAATTCTATACCTGGGAAACCTTTTCCTCAATATTGAGAAAGAAATTGTTTCCAGTCAAATAAGCAATAGAAGGATTTTTATCATAACTAGTACCATTGTTCAAAAATGGCTAGCAAGAACACTTAAGTTTGAAATGAAAGAAAATTATAAAGCAACTTAAAGCCAGATGGAGATAAACATTTCTGATGAAGACATGGATATTAGCAAGTGAAAACTACGAGAATTGTAACATTTCAACTCAATCTTTTAAAATATTTCATATGATATAAATGATATATTAACTAAAACTTTCACATAGGTTAGTGGATAGACAAGGTATGAAAATTAAAGTTGTGATAATGGAGGCTAGAGATATGGCTCAGTCATTAAAGGACTTGCTGTTCAAGATCAAAGACCTGAGTTTGGATCTCCAGCACCCACATAAAAGTCATGTATGCTGGCATGTTATCCTTACTTCTCTGTTGCTAAGACAAAAAACACTGATTAAAAACAACTTGAGGAGCAAAGGATTTATTTGGCTTTCAATTCACATCACAGATCATCATAGAGTGGTGTTAGGGCTGAGAAAATTTGAGGCAGTAACTTTGGAGGAACAGTGTTTGCTGGATTGCTTTTTTTCCTGATCAGAATATCATGTTTATCTAGTTTTCTTATATAGTCAAGGAAGCCTGTCTTAGAAATGGAACCACCCACAGTGGACTAGGCCTTTCTATAACTATTAGTTACAAAGACAATATAATAAAGATATGTCTACAGGCCAATCTGATTTAAAATTCCTCATTTGAGGCTTCTCTCAGATGGCTCTATGCTCTGCCAAGCAAACAATTAAGGGTAACCAGGAAATGGTGTCTGTCAGTAATGTCAGTGATGGATAAGACAAAACAGATTAGTTGAACTTACTGGCCAGTCTGTTCTGCTGAAATGATGAGCTCCAGGTTCAGTGAGAGAGTCTGTTTAAAAATTGAAGGCATATAGAAATTGAGGAAGATGACTGACATCAACATCCAAATGTATACACCAACATGAACAAGTACACAGATCTCATGTGTATGTGTTGACTCACAGTCCATCCCTGTACACACAAAGCTGTTATAACATAGCTTTAGAAATTGATCAAAGTTATGCTTGTATCAATTCAAATTACATGGGTATGCTTTTAGAATGAGTCATAATAATCTTGGTAACTACAGAAAAAATAGAGTACACACAAATGAAAGACAATAATATAATAAATGAATGATCAAATGCTCTTTGTGCATACATAAAAATAAGAGAATGGACAAAATAACTTTTCTTTTAATTATTTATTTTAAATATAATGAATTTATCTTGGTACTGGAGAGATGGTTCAGCCATTAAGAGCACTTTATGGTCTGCCAGAGGATCTGAGCTCAGTTTCTAGTATCCACATGATGGATCACAATCATCTGTAACTCCAGTTTCAGGAAATACAACACACTCTTCTGAACTCTGTGGGCACCAGGTACATATGTGATTTATGTATGTATATACAGACAAATGCTCATACACATAAAAATAAAAATAAAGCATATATATATTTATTCCTCAATTACATACTTTCTTAAGTTGAGCATGTGGTTCACTACCACAGATGAAGCACTTGGGAAGTGGAATCAGGTGAATCAGGTGTTTAATACTAGCCTCAGCTACATAGCAAATCAAAGCAACCCTTGGCTATGTGAAACTTTGTCTCAAAATCTCTACCTTATTCCCTCCTTCAGAACATATATTGTAGACTTCAAGACACCAAATATTTGAAAGACCAGAAATTAAAAAAAAAAACAAATTTAATGCAAGTAGAGGTGGAATAGCACTTCTAATGTCAAAGAAACAATTTTAAATAAATATATACAAGAAGTAAGACAAAGAATAGCATTCTGATCTGATAAAAGAGTAAGTTTGTATAAAGAAATAAGTAAATGAAATAATAACAAAGAAGCCTGCATGGGACTGACCTAGACACTGCAAATATGCTACAATTCTGTAGATTAGTCCTCTTGTGAGACTTCTAACAGTGTGAACAGGGACTGTCTTTGAATCATCATTGGCTTTTGGAACTCTACTCCTCATACTGTGTTGACTTGTCCAGCCTTAATACATGTGGAGGTGTTTAGTCGTACTGCACCTTCATCTGCCACATTTTATTGATATCAATGAGAGACCTGCCCTTTTCTGAACAGAAACAGAGGAGTATATTATGGGATTGGAACAGAGGAGAGTTGGGTAAAAGATTGGGAAGACAGGAAAGAGGGAAAACTGCAGCTGGGATGTAAAATAAATAAATAGATAGATAGATAGGTATATAGATAGATAAATTTATTAAGATAAAAATAACAAAGAAATAATAACAATTATAAATATGTGTGCAAAAATCACTAGATTTCCCAAATATACCCTAAAAATGGTGACAAAATCCAAAGAAACAAGAGTCCTACTCTAATAGCATAGGAGTTTAATAATTACATTAAGTATTAACATTCCAGACAAAAGAAAAATATATGACTTTAATATCATTTACTAGTTGTAAGAGTCAATGAGAAAAGCTTCCTATGGTAGTAGATGGGGAGTGATACATAAACCCACTTGAAAATGTGCAGATATTAAAATATTTTGGAATACTCATTTCTTTATAGGGTATATTTATCAAACAACTCCTCCTGAGCTCAAAGAGGAGGCAGAAAGTTTCTAAGAGGCAGAGGCGATAGATTACAGATGGTTGTGAGTTGCCCTGTAGGTCCTGGGAATGGAACCTGTGTCCTCTGGAGGAACAGCTACTACTTTTGTTTGTTTGTTTGTTTGTTTGTTTGTTTGTTTGTTTTTCTAGATAGGGTTTCTCTGTGTAGCCCTGGCTGTCCTAGGACTCACTCTGTAGACCAGGCTGGCCTCAGACTTACAGAGATCTGCCTGCCTCTGCCTTCTGAGTGCTGGGATCAAAGATGTATGCTACATAGCCTTGGCTGGCCTGTAATTCCAAATTTAAGCTGGCCTCCAAACTCAACAGAGACCTGCCTCTGCCTCTGAATTGTTAGGATTGAAGGCATGCACCACCATACCCTATAGAGAATCTCTTTTTTAAAAAACTGAACAAAACAAACAAACAAACAAATGCTTACCAGAAACTGGAGACATGATTCACAGGTTAAAAGCACTAGCTATGAGGGGCAGTGGTGGCATACATCTTTGATCCCAGTACTCAGAAGGCAGAGGAAGGCAGATCACAACCATCTGTAACTCCAGTCCCAGAGAAATCCAAGAGCATTTTCTGGCTTCTTTGAGCACCAGACATGCACGTGGTACACAACCAAACATGCAGGGAAAACAAAAAATACATACATATTAAATAATAAACTTTTATTAAAAAACAAAAATAGTTCTAGGGGCTGGAGAGATGTCTCAGCGGTTAAGAGCACAGGCTGCTCTTCCAAAGTTCCCAGGTTCAATTCCCAGCACCCACTTGACAGCTCACAACTATCTGTAATTCCAGTCCCAGGGGATCTGACACCCTCACACAGACATACATGCAGGCAAAACACCAGTGCACATAAAGTAGATATAAATAAATTATTGAAAAATTATCTTGGCCGGGCGGTAGTGGTGCATGTCTTTAATCCCAGCACTGGGGAGGCAGAGGCAGGAGGATCTCTGTAAGTTGGAGGGCAGTCTGCTCTACAGAGTTAGTTCCAGGACAGCCAGGGCTACAAACAGTAACATTGAGTCCAAAAACAAATAAATAAATGAATAGATAAATAAAAATAAATTTTAAAAAGATCTCCTTGCCATTGGTTTACAACAATATGAGTATACTTAATAAACTATACTCTTAAAATAGTTAAGATTGCAAATTTTGTTTTTTTTTACTATTGCACAGAAAAAAAATCAGTCAGTCACAGTTGTGTGTACCTATTATTCCGAATTCTTGGAGGATCACAAATTCAAAGCCAGATAAGCAACATATATATACTTTGTCTGAAAAAAAATCATTTAAAAAAAAAAGGGCCAGGGACCTACAGTGAATGGTGGAACTTGCCTTTGGTAACAGCAGGCATATCTCTGAATTCGAGGCCAGTCTGGTCTACATGATGAGTTCCTGGTCTGCCAGGGCTATGTAAGAGACCCTGTCTCAAAAATAACAACAACAACAACAAAAGGGTCAGAGTTTGTGTTGACTGGGCGTGATGGCACAGGCCTATAGTCCAGCATTCAGGAGGCAGAAGCAAGCTAGTCTCTGTGAGGCCAGCTTAGTTTACCTAGTATATTCCAGGGACAGCCAAACAAAACAAAACAAAACAAAACATATTTATTGTAATGGCTGATAGGCTTTAGTATCTTCAAAATTCTCCTATATCTCTGGGATACAAAATGAACAGTTCCCCAAATTGTTCTTGTTAGCATACAGTGGGGTGAGAGCTATGCCCTTTCTGAATACTGTATTTTATTGTCACAGCTCAATACATTGTTTTACAGTGGGAAGAGAAGATGGAGAAGATGATGCAAACTGATGGAGATTGTTTGGGTTAGGAGAGGACCTAGTACCTGGGGAGTGTGGTCTGCAGAGTTCTCTTTCAGAAGCTGTAGATGGGATTGTTTCAAGGGAGGGGAGGTAAAGATGGGAACTGGAGGGGAGTAAAACTATTCTGTATGGCGTGATACCGGGTATGCATTTGTCAAGACTCAGTCAAGTTTAACGTACACTGTGGACTTTGGTTAATACTAATGCACCAGTAGTCCTGCTGATTTTATCAAATGTCCCATACTAAGGCAGCATGGGAATAATATTAGAAACGTGGGTGGGGGTAAGTTTTGGGCCACATGGAAACTCTTTCCCCTTAGTTTTGGTTTGAAAGGATGGAACTACTATTTCTCTGAGTTTGCTGCTGCTGCTGCTGTCCACCCCCCCAAACACACACACTGGTGTGGTGGTAATCTAATTGTATTGAAATGTGATTTTGATTGTATGTTAATAAATAAAGTTGTCCGGGGGTCAGAGCTATTAGAGCCATAGCAAGAGTGTGGCGGTGGTGGCACACGCCTTTAATCCCATAGATCTCTGTGTGTTCAGGGATACAGCCAGCATTGGAGACATATACCTTTAAGACCTAGGGGGCTGTACATTCAGACAGTGACGAGGCAGTCACGTGTTTGGGTTTACAACCAATGAGAAGGCAGAACAACATACTATAAAAAAACGAACCGACAGGAAGTAGGTCTCTTTTCGGGAAGCTGGGACAGCAGGAGGAAGGGTGAGATTTTAGCTCTGAGCTCTGACCTCTCGGCTTTCTCTTTTACATTGTTTCTGTGTTTCTTATTTAATAAGACGGTTGGTTACATCAACACACTGGTCCTCCTCCTCTTTTATGGTGTGGACATGTTGTCACGCGTGCATGTAAATGAGGAGGCCAGAGCAGGGTGCTGGGGCTCTTCCTCTGCTCCTCTCTGCTTTCTTGCCTTGAGACAGGCTCTCACTGAACTGAAAGCTTGTTCTTCAGGCTACTCTTGCTCTGTCTCATTGCCCCAACCCCTCCTCTTTACAAAAAATCATTTTTACTTCTCTCTGTGTGTCCGTACATATGCACGTGTGTCTAGAACATGTTGGGGCCCCTGGAACTGGAGGAAACCAGTGGATGTGAGCCTCCTAGTGTGTATTTAGTTCTCTGGAAGAACAGTAAGTTCAAGGCCAGCCTGGGTTACATAAGACCCTATCTCCAAAAAAATTAAAAAGTCAACTAAGATTGTAGGAGAATCCTCATTCCATTTGCCTAGTCAAGAAATTAGGAGCTGGGCACGATCAAGTATGACTTGAATCCCACCATTTGGGAGGCAGAGGCAAAAGATCTCTGTTAGTTCAAAGTTCAAGGCTAGTCTAGGCAACACTGAGACCCTGTCTCAAAAAACAGACAACAAACAAAAAACTACAGAGGTGGCCCAGCAGTTAAGAGTACTTGCTGTTCTTCTAGAGGACCTGGGTTTAGCTCTCTTTTATTTATTTTATTTTCTCTTTTGAGACAGGGTCTCATGTAGCCTAGATTGGCCTAAAACACCCTGTGTAACTGAGGTTGGCTATATATTCCTGATCCTCTTGTCTCTACCTCTCAGGTTCTGGGGTTATAGGTGTGCATTACTCTGCCTAGCTTGGCAGTCCAGGCATGATAGGTCAGGCCCATAGGCTGATGCAGGAAATTGCTGTGAATTTGAGGCCATCCTGGGCCACGTAGTTCCAGGCCAATGTAGGCTCTAGAGCAAGACCCTAGGTCCAAAGACATAATAAGTAACCAGAAATCACAGTGGCTTACTTGAAGTAGTTTAAAACCAACCTGAATTCAGTTATGTAACAGTAACTTCATCTCTTATTCTTACAAAATCACCTAGTGTTCTCAAAATACCATTCATACAGTAGGTCTTAAACAACATGGCAAAAAACTGACTAGGTTTTACTCTTCTGAATTCTCTCTCTTATATTGACATAAGCAAAGTTTGTGTATAGCCTTTCTGAAAGAGAAACGTAAGACAGGCAGGGCAGGGACTGAGAGATGATGTGGGGCCTCAGGGCACTTGCTGCACCATCTTGAGGACTGGAGTTTAGGTGCTCCCTTTGAATGACAAGTCAGGTATACCATCCACACCCATAATCCCAGCTCTAGGCAGTGGGGTGGGGATTATAGACATCGGAGTCTTGTTGATTTTATTGAAAACTCCAGTCCTTGCTGGGGTCTGTGATGCCTGTAATCCCAGCACTTAGGATGTGGAATGGAAAGATCAGGAGCTCAAGGCCAGCTAGCTGTAGCTGATTATCAAGCTTAAGGCCAGCTTCAGCTACATGAGAATTCTGTCTCAAAAAGCAAAAAGAGAAAGAAATCGAAGTTCTTTACTGAAGAAGAGTAGGCCGGGAACTCTGTCAGGTCTACATTGGGTATCAGTTTTCTGTCTCCTGTCCTTTGTGTGCTCAGCTCCTTGAGAAAGGACAAAGTACTGCAAATTGCCCACTGACTTGTTGTGTTTTCCTACCCCTTGCTTTCAGACTCTATGATTTGGATAAAGATGACAAGATCTCCCGCGATGAGCTGTTACAGGTACTATGAGTGATGGTTGGAGTGAATATCTCAGATGAGCAGCTGGGCAGCATTGCAGACAGGACCATCCAGGAGGCTGATCAGGATGGGGATAGTGCCATATCCTTTACAGAATTTGTTAAGGTTTTAGAGAAGGTGGATGTAGAACAGAAAATGAGCACGCGGTTTCTTCACTAAAGGACAGGGACCAAATTATTCTTGCTTTCTAGTATTTAAGAACTGGAACTTCCTTCTGTCTTCCAGCCCCACCCTGTCCCATCATCCCCCTTTCCCAGAATACTACTGCTCTTGCATGACAACCTGAAGTCTTTCTTGTCCACACAGACTTGCCTTTGGTGTATAAACAGGGCGTTACAGAATGGTACCCTCAGTCTTTTTCTGTTCAGTATGTACCCACCAGGTTTCTATTTGTAAGTGACATCTTCCCCTGTTTTGCTGCTGAATGCCATGCATCCATCCTGTCTGCAGAAATGAGATAGGGACTCATGTCAAGAACCAGCCAGCAAAGCTCCCACTGGATGGAGACTGCATCCATGCTGCCTTCCCTTCATCGAGCCTCTGTCATGGTCCTGTGTCCTTGTGTCCTTTACTTCCTACCTCCCTGTCACCCAGCCTTCTGTCCATTTGGTCTTTAAGCCTCCCTCTTTTTCATTGAGATTCCCTGTGTCTACTTGACTCCCGGCTCTCCTGTCAAGCCTGTCTCTGATGTGACAGGCTAGTGAGTGGTCTGGTGGTTTGTACCTACCTTCTCCTGCCTGTGTCTCTGGGACATTGCCTATCCAGGAACCTTTCATTAACCAGTAAAACTCTTGGAAGCACGTGACTCTCTTGGTCTCCTGCACTGCTCTCAGCACAGGGCTTATGAACAAGTTGTTCTTGAAAGGTGGTCATGGTGAGGCTTGTAGAGCCGTGTCTCCTGGGTGGTTTCCCCAGATCTCTCTACCTCTGGCTTTTTATTTTCAATGTGGCTTCTTTTCCGAGTAGAGTGTTGACATTCAGAAAATAGTCTTATGCTTGCCAGTTTGCTTCTCTTTGGGACATTGTCACCAAAACAGTGGCTGTTTTGACAATATGGTAGGGGCCTTCTTGTAGTTTTCTGAAGAGGCTAAAGAGCTGGAGAGCTGCCCACATTCACTCTGCAGCATGAGTTATGCCTCAGTGTTCTGTA
Source organism: Peromyscus maniculatus bairdii (assembly GCF_049852395.1). NCBI lineage: Eukaryota > Metazoa > Chordata > Mammalia > Rodentia > Cricetidae > Peromyscus > Peromyscus maniculatus. The sequence goes on along the minus strand of NC_134875.1, from coordinate 66,487,724 downwards.
CACTTGAGGATTCTTTACATTTCCAAACAGAAAGACTAGTGTTATGGAAGTGCTTGACTTATCCCAGTCCTAAAGAAGTAGATTGTCCTCAGTGTCTTAAAGTTTTGCACAAAATCTTGAATGAATTTTATACTTGGCAAATTTTTAATGCCCGAAGCCATGTAGTCAGTTCATAATCCTGGTCCAAGCATTGCATGTATTGTCTCATGAGGTTCCTAATCACATGACCTTCCTAGCTCCTTGTGTAGACCATGTGGATCCCTCAGGAGTGTAGGGCCTGGCCCTGTTGACACCAACTGAAGTGATATTAGAGGTCTTTGAGTCACCCGGCTCAACTTGTGGGCTAATGTCAGCTGGTTTAGACCTCATTGAATCAGCTGCTTCTACCCTGTGTCTGTGTACATCTGCTCTGGGCTGGCTTTCTTTAATGTTGCTTGCTTGCTTGCTTCTTTGCTTTGGAAGGCTATCTAAGATGTGTAAACAGTTCTTTAGGAAAGAAATTGCTATTAAAAATCCAAACAAACTGGGGGCGGGGATGCAAATAAACAAAAACACTGCAAACGAAGAGTGAGGAGCAGGGGAGTGACCAGGATGGGTGGCTGGAGTCTACATGAATTGGGGAGTTCTTTATAGAATACCTGTCTGACTTTGTGATCAAATGATGTAATATACAAATTGTATAAAAGAGAAGAATTATCTGATATTGATCTGTTTGAGAAGTACTTCAGAGGCTTCTTGATTTACATATTTAAAATTTCTAAGATTATTATCCCCCCTTGGCTGTATAGCAAACTGTTTTAATCCACAGTTGTGCCTTATTGTCCCATTAAAATTATATTCCTCAATCCATCAATAAATTGTCGATAAAAAAGGGAAAATGTAAAGCTGTATATATATATATATATATATATATATATATATATATATATATCAATTTTACTTCTAGCTACAAATCTAAAGAAAATGAAAGCACAGATTCAAAATGATAATTTGGGTCCAATAATCAATGCAAGTTTATTATCATAGTGAAAATTTGGAATTATTTCATCTTGCTAGGTGAATCAAAAATTGAGCTATAAAATGGAATGGATACACTATATATGCAACTTGAAGATTTTAAACATATTTAACTAAACCAGATTTAAAAAGAATGAATATAGTATGATCCATCTACATGAGGTATAAAATAGATGAATTAGCTGGGCGGTGGTGGCGCACGCCTTTAATCCCAGCACTCGGGAGGCAGAGCCAGGCGGATCTCTGTGAGTTCGAGGCCAACCTGGGCTACCAAGTGAGCTCCAGGAAAGGCGCAAAGCTACGCAGAGAAACCCTGTCTCGAAAAAACCAAAAAAAATAAATAAATAAATAGATGAATTAAAAGAAATAGAAATTGATGCTTGCTATATTACTGAATAGACATTATTAATTAATGATCACATATCTCAGGTTTTATGTAATAAAAAGCTTTTTGAAACTGTGGAGATTTTTATACACAGTATGAATGTTGTCAATATCGTTGGTTTTTATAGGTAAATGAAAGAATATTATGCAATAAACATGTAAAATAGTTTATTAGCATACATTCTGACATTGATTTTACATTTTTGTCTATTCTGATTTTAAATGACTTTAATTTAAAGAGTCATTGAAATTCCATTTGGAAGTTTCTGTCATTTAATATATTAATTTTCTGATATTTTCCACAAGTTAGCTAAGGAAATCAATTATCCCGAAGAAGGGAGCAAGAAGGATTTGGTTGTAAATAATAGAGAACTCACATGTGAAGTTTGAGATGACAGCATCAACACTATACTGATTTTCTCTTAACTATAATATTTGGATTATATCCCATCTGGGCTACTGGCAATGAACATGTGAATGTATGAGATTATTTTGACTACATATTTTTAGAAAACTCTGTGGTAGCAACTTTTACATCTAATCTGTATCTTGACAGAAACTCTTGTAATGTTCACATGAATGAATATTGGATCCTTCCATGTGATTTTAAAAGGCAGAGGAACAATTACTTCTTAGAAATTATCTGAAATTGAAGTGTACATGTTGATGACAAGCTACATGATATCTGTGTATTTATGGACATAATTTCTTTGCAATGAAATCTAAGCAGAAATTAAGATACAAATTTAATTTTTCAATACATTTAAAAGTTTTAAAGCTTGTTAATTTCTTTTTAAAAGGTATTTTATTAATTCTTTGAGAATTCCATATGGTGTACCTTGATCATACTTACACCCAAGTTCTCTGGTTAACTCCTCTTAAATCTAACACTGCCTCATTAACAACCACCCAAATTCTTGTCCTTTTAGAATTTTTATTTATTTAACTCTTGACTACAAGTTGTATTGCCTATATAGACTGAGTTTGAACTTATTCAGTAGAGTGTTGTTGACTTTCCAGGAATATCTTATTTAACACCAATTTCTGTGTGCTGTGGTTATTTTTAAAATATGTTTAAAAAATAATTTCAATGTTTAATATCACACTAGTGAACAATGGTGTGCTTCTGTCTTTAACTCTGGAAAACATATTTAATGAAGACTTTAAAAACTGTTGATTTATTTTTAATTCATGAATATTCATTAATTTTAACCCTCTAATAAACTATTCTATTTGAAGCTTCAGTTCTTACTTACACCAATGAGTTAGTTACAATAGATTAAATATTTAAATATTTCTTTTTAAAATTGAAAAATAAAAAAATCCTGTAGTATATTCATATTTAATTGCATTAAAATGCTTGGAGTATAACTATTTATCATTTTATGGAAAGTATAACAACAGTTTGGAAATGTTCAGTTGATTGTCCCTGACTACAAAATTATTGAGGAGAATAATGTGACTGAGGGCTGAAATTTCTGGTAATTATACCAATGACTATTTCCTTATATTGGATTTAGTTTACTCAGACAACAATACATATTTATTAAATATGTCAACATGAGATTAAATAGGAAAGAAACACCAGTTAATAACATAGAATTCCTCTCTTCAGTGAGATCAAAGATAAAACTCAAAGACACATAAGTATCAACTTACAGTGACAAATACAATATTTATAGAAAAGCAAAGGAAATAAATAAGCATCTCTGCTTGGCTTGGGACGTGAGCATAAAAAATTCAAGTAATGCTTCCTGGAGTGGTATATTAGTTACTTTTCTGTTTCTGTACTAATGTATCGTGGCCAAAGGAACCTAAAGAAGGAAGAGTTTATATAGATTTATGGGTCCAGAAGAATAACACTCCATTAAAGTGGAGAGGCATAGCAATGAGTCACAGGCATGGTAGCAGAAACAAGATTAGAGCTCACAACTGGAAGTACAGGAACAAAGCAATGAAATAACTGAAATTGCTGTGAAGATGTTAGTCCATCCACAGTGCTGCTTTTCTTCTACCAATAAACCCTCTCCATACAGTGCCACAAACTTGGGACTAAGTGTTCTAAAATTTGAGACAACTAGGAATGTTAGTCATGCAAACCAACCATGAAAAGTAATGCTTCTATGTAATCTGAAGAACAGCATATGAGAAATGTGAAACCTTTTGCATCAGCAGGAAAATATAGGAGCATAAAATTATCTAGAGTCCTGAAAAGAGTAAACAATAATTATGGTAGAAATATTAAGTAGCAAATATACAGAAATAAAATATTTTCTTTATGTAATGAATTTCAACCAAATAATATTCAAAGCACAAAATGGATCTGATTTTTTATCACCCAGATAAGTAGAAATTGCAATGAATAGATTTTGAAAGCTTGTTAAAATTATACTGTACAGATAATCAAATTCATTGTTGAGGTTTTGAATGGTTTATAATATTATCATGACAAAATTATTATGCAATAATTCTAAAATATAGCACTTGCATATTTCAGTGAATTGGGGCAGAATTATATAGTAAGAACCGATAGGAGGTTGTTTAATAATTTGTTAATTGTAATTGCTCATTGTGTCTGTAAGTTTACTGCTAAATAAAAACACCATCTTATTTTAAAATACAAATTATAAACTGTACATTTTGAAGCAAACATATGTATATGACTCTGTACTGTTATGTCTGTTTAGAAAACATTGTTTTTTAAAATCTTAAATAAATTCATAATGTCCTTAAATTCAGAGCATTAATCTACAACTTAAGATAAGGCATTGTATTTCACTTTTATTGTCTTTAAAATAGAGAAGTCAGATTTTTATGAAGTTTTATGTGATTCGTTAAATTTTTATCAGATATATCTTTTAAGTGTCTCTTTGACAGTTTTTACTTTAAAAATAATCACAAGAATGTTTCCTACCTCACATAATTCTCCAGGGTCCTCACATATTCTCTACAGAAGTAAATTGGATTTTCTGAAAGCATTGAACCAGGAGTGAGTTGTGAATGCTTGAACTAATAGAATATGGCAGTGTTGATGCACCACTCTAAATATAGATCATAGAAAAACTGGAAACACTTGGTGGAGAAACCAAATACTCACATGAAAATATCATAGATGGTAGAAGTGCTTCAGGAAAGTTTCAATCAACAAACATGTGAGTAGATGATCTATCATATGACTTCAGTCCACAGCTCTCCATTAAATGGTTACTTAAAATTATATCATATATTATCTCATGAGTGCTTGGGTTCAAATTTGTAGTCTTTTACATTTTATATGAGATACAGCCATATACTAAAAATAAAAAAAATGGTTTTCTCATAAGTTGGAAAACTTGTTGCTACTTGTTAACTTTTTCAGTTATGTCCATTGATCCTCTCAGTTCTTTTGTTTATTTCATTCTCATCTCTAAGAGATAGAAAAAAAATAAACTGGAATTTCTACGCTCACATTCAATTAAGTAATTCTGACACTATATATGTATGTGTTTATTTCTTTTCTTTACATGCTTAGAATCCTATCCTACAGGTTAAAACTCGGTGATAGAAGATTTATCCATGTTAAACATAAGTAATAGCCTGACGGTTGCTTTCAAATACCTTTAAACTGGAGATTCCTACACCCTTGCACTGGGTTTCAAATAATTTGCTTAAGGGGTACATAAAACTTAGAGAACAGTGTTTACTAACTTAATATTCTAATGAACAATATGGTAAAGAGTAGATAGGAAGGGTAGATAGGAAGGGGTAGATGAATAAATAGATACATAGTGCAAGGTCTACAATAGTCTAAGTCAGAATATTCTGCATCTGTGTAGGAGTTGTGCCACCCTTTAAGCATGCATTTACCAATCTGAACCTCTTTGAATACTGACGTTCTTGAATACATATTTTCATGTTTTTGTGAAATATTGGTAATTGGATTAACAATAAATTATTACACAATATTTATCCATTAAAAAATCTGAACTACTAGTTCCCATTCAGGAGGTCATCAAAAATTATCTTCCTAAAATAGACAAATCCTGGAAAATCCAAGGGATCAAGATCATTATTGAAAAGTGGGCTTGAAAGCCATATATTAGAAGAAAATATCTGTTTATCATACTTAATATTGAGGAAATTACAAAGAGCTTAGGTGCTATGTGTCAAGAACCAGGGACGAAAGTTATGTATGTATTTCCAGGAGTTAAAAATTTACACTGGATGAGAGATCTCTACCAGTCCATTATTTTGAGACAGGGTTTCTCTGTATAGCCCAGGCTGTCCTGTAATTCACTATGTACACCAAGGTGGCCTCAAACTCAGAGATCAGCCTGCCTCTCCCTACCAAGTGCTGGGATTAAAGTCATGCATTACCACTACTCAGCATTTTTTAAGTTGAAATCAGGAAATGTAAACAACCATATAAATGAACTAAAAGATAAAAATCACATGGTCATGTAATTAGAAGCCGAAAAAGCATTTGACAAAATCTAACAACCCTTTATGATAAAAGTATTGAAGATATTAGGGATACAAGAGGCATATCAAAACATAATAAAGGCAAATTACATCAATTTCTGTTTGAATCTTAACAGATGATGCTGATCCTCAAACAACCACATATCCTTACAAACAGAAATAAACAATTCAATATCACATCTTTGAAATAAATAGAAAGTCAAAAAGAGAAAATGAAAGTTTTAAACAGATATTTAATTAAAATATCAATAACAAAGATTGTAATTTTTCTATAGTCAGGCTGTATATTAATAAATATTTGTTTTATATACTGTTTATTTGGAAAATTACAATATGCTTATATACAAATCTGGATTGCAAAATTAAATTACATAAGGAAAACATGTAGACTTTCTTTTAACAATATAACCATAAGGAAAATAAATGAATATTTGTGAATGTATTCAAAGTCAAACCACTATTGTGCCTTGTCCACAAAATTATTTTACTTAATAAAAAAACATCTTAATAGAGCCTATTTGCCATAGTCTAGATAATTTAAAATACCATCCAAATTATAGGTATGTTGGTTTAATGATAATATCTGTAAATTTGAAGAATATATGGTTATTAAAATACCTAAATCATACTAATTCAAGATTTAAAATATTATTCAACAGTGTCTTCATTTCAATAAGTTTTTATAAAATATGTATTCAATTCCCATAATTTTAAGCAACATTTTAAATATATGCCTTTCATTTATGCTGTAATTTATTTCTAAATATAGCATAACATCTGACATTAAATGAATGATTATATGAATGTTTGGATACCATAATGTCAAGCTTTCATCTTGCTTCAGACACATCAAATAACATTAGTAACTGTTAGTAATATGTGAAAAACAAGATGAAATTTCATAATTTTTCTCTAGTTGCAGAGTATTGATAATTTCATATAAAAAGAAAACGGCCTTTAAATGTAACAACAAATCAAAACAAAATGTATTCTTCTAATAAAATATGTTTCAGAGCTATATTACACTGTGCAAAGGAAAAACTTCAATCTTTATCACCTTTATTAACATTACTGATAATGAGTATTGGTATTATCTCTTCTTTGACAATCTGGTAGAATTCTGTACTGAAACCATCTGGTCCTGGGCTTTTTTTTGGTTGGGAGACTTTTAATGACTGTTTTTATTTCCTTAGGGGTTATTGGACTATTTAAACTGTTTATCCGGTCTTGATGTAACTTAGGTATGTGGTACCTATCCAGAAAATTGTCCATTTCTTTTAGGTTTTCCAGTTTTGTAGACTAGATGTTTTTGCATTATGACCTGATGATTCTCTGGATTTCCTCAATATCTCTTGTTATGTCCCCCTTTTCATTTCTGATTTTGTTGATTTGGATGCTCTCTCTCTGTCTTTTGGTTAGTTTGGATAAGGGCTTGTCTATCTTGTTGATTTTCTCAAAGCACCAACTCTTTGTTTCATTAATTTTTTGTATTGTTCTCTTTGTTTCTATTTTATTGATTTCAGCTCTCACTTTGATAATTTCTTTGTGTCTATTCTTCCTGGGAGACTTTGCTTCTTCTTGTTCTAGAGCTTTCAGGTGTGCTGTTAAGTCACTAGTGTGAGATTTCTCCAACTTCTTTATGTGGGCATTTAGTGCTAAGAATTTCCCTCTTAGCACTGCTTTCATAGTGTTCCATAAGTTTGGGTATGTGGTATCTTCATTTTTGTGATCTCTAGGAAGTCTTTAATTTCTTTCTTTATTTCTTCCTTAACCCATTGGTGATTCATTTGAGGATTATTCAGTTTCCATAAGATTTTAGGTTTTCTGTAGTTTTTGTTGTTGTTGAAATCTAACTTTAAACCATGGTGGTCTGATAGAACACAGGAGGTTATTCCAATTGTTTTGTATCTGTTGAGATTTGCTTTGTGGCCAAGTATGTCATTGATTTTAGAGAAGGTTCCGTGGGGTGCTGAGAAGAAGGTATATTCTTTTGTGTTAGGATGGAATGTTCTGTAGATATCAATTAAGTCCATTTGAGTTACAACATCAGTTAAGTCCTTTATTTCTCTGTTAAGTTTCAATTTGGGAGATCTGTCCAGTGATGAAAGTTGATTGTTGAAGTCTCCCACTATTAATGTGTGGGGTTTTATATGTGGTTTAAGCTTTAGTAATGTTTCTTTTACATATGAGGGTGCACTTGTGTTTGAGGCATAAATGTTCAGAATTGCAACTTCATCTTCGTAGATCTTTCCTGTGATGAGTATGCAATGCCCTTCTTGATCTCTTTTTATTGATTTTAGTTTGAAGTCTATTTTGCTGGATATTAGGATGGTTACACTTGCTTGCTTCTTAAGACTGTTTGATTGGAAAATCTTTTACCAGCCTTTTCTTCTTAGGTAGTGTCTATCTTTGAATTTGAGGTGTGTTTCTTGTATGCACCAGAAAGATGGGTCCAGCTTTCATATCAATTCTGTAAGCCTGTCTCTTTTTATAGGTGAATTAATTCCATTGATATTAAGGGATATTAATGACCAGTGATTGTTCATTGCTGTTATTTTTTGGTGTTAGTCTGTGTGTACTTCTCTTCTTTGGGGTTTGCTGCTGTGGCATTTTTTATTGCCTGTGTTTTCAAGGGTGTATCTGACTTCCTTAGGTTGGAATTTTCCTTCTAGTGCTTTCTGTAGGGCTGGGTTTGTGGATAAGTATTGTTTAAATATGGCTTTGTCTTGAAATGTCTTGTTCACTCGGTCTATGATGATTGAAAGTTTTGCTGGGTATATTAGTCTAGGCTGGCATCCATGATCTCTTAGTGTCTGCATTACATCTGTCCAGGTCCTTCTGGCTTTCACAGTCTCCATTGAGAAATCAGGTGTTTTTCTGATGGGTTTGCCTTTATAAGTCACTTGGCCTTTTTCTTTTGCTACTCTTAATATTCTTTCTTTATTCTGTAGGTTTAGTTGTTTTATTATTATGTGTGGAGGGGACTTTTTTGGGGGGTCTAGTCTGGACTCAATTCTCCAATAAGAAGACATAGGCTAAAAGAATGGATATGAAAACAGGATTCATCCTTCTGATGCATACAAGAAACACACTTCAACATGAAATATAGGCATTGCCTTAGAATAAAGGGTTAGGAAAAGTTTTTCTAAGCAAACAGACATAAGAATCAAGCTGACGTAATTATTCTAATATCTAACAAAATAGACTTTGAACCAAGATTATTCAAAAGAGATGGATGACATATAATGTTCATCCAAGAAAACGTCCACCAAGAAGATATCACAGTTCTGAAAATCTATGCTCCAAACGAAAGGACACCAACAATTATAAAATAAACATTAATAATGATTAAATCACACATGGAGCATCACACATTAGTACTGGGAGATTTCAATATCCCACTCTTACCAATGAACAGGTCATCCAGACAGAAACTAAACAGAAATAATGGAACAAACAGATGTTATGAATCAAATGGACCTAACAGATACCTACTGAACATTTAACTGAAACACAAAAGCATATATTTTTTTTTCTCAGCATCTCATGGAACATTCTCCAAAATTGATCATATGCTTAGTCACAAAAGCAAGTCTCAATATATGCAAGGAAATTGAATTAACATGCTGTATCCGATCAGACCACCACAGATTGAAGCTGGATCTCAAAAAACAACAGAAAATCTACAAGCTCATGGAAACTGACCAACTCTCTACTGAATTACCACTGGGTCACGGCATAAATAAAGAAATTACATACTTTCCCAAATTCAATGAAAATGAATGTACATCATAACCAAGCTTATGAGACACAATGAAAGCTGTGCTGGGAGTAAAGTTCATATCATCAAGTGCCTTCATAAAGAAATTGCAGAAATCTCATACTAGTAATTTAACATCACACCTGAAATCTCTAGAAGGAAAAAGAGAAAACACACTCAAGAGTAGTCGGTGACAAAAAATAATCAAATTGAAGGCTAAAAACAATAAATTAGAAACAAAGAGAATAATACAAAGAATTAATGAAACAAAGAGTTGGATCTTAGGACAAATCAACAAGATAGACAAAGCCTTATCCAAACTAACTAAAGGACAGAGAAAAAAAATATCAAAATTAACAAGATCAGAAACAAAAAGGGGTCATGACAACAGACACTGAGGAAATACAAAGAATCATTTGGTCAAAATTCAGAAATCTGTACTCCAGAAAATTGGAATATATAAAAGAAATGGGCAAATTCCACTACTTGATACCACTCAAGAAAGTGAAATCAAGATGTGATGAACAACTTAAATAGATCTATACCACCTAATGAAATAGAAGTAGTCATTAAAAATCTCCCAACCAAAAAAAGCCCAGGCCCAGACACTATTAGTCCATAATTCTACCATACTTTCAAGGAAGACCTAGTCCCAAACTCTTCAAATTATTCCACACAACAGAAACAGAAAGAACATTGCCAAATTTATCTTACGAAGGTACAGTCACACTGATAGTCAAACAACCAAAAGATTCAATAAAGAAAGAAAATTACAGAACAATTTTCCCAGTGGACTTTGATGTAAAATACTCAATAAAATACTTGCAAAATGAATCCAAGAACACATCAAGGAGATCATCCACTACAATCTTGTAGGTTTCATCCCAGAGATTTAGAAATGGTTCAACATATGAAAATCTGTCCACTTTATTCACCATATAAATAAACTGAAATAAAAATAAAAATATATGACCATTAGGAGACTTAAAGTTTTAGACAAAGTACAACACACCTTCATGACAAAATCTTGGAGAGATTAGGGACATAAAGGCCATACATAAACATAATAAATGGAAACTTACAGAATGTATATAGCCAATATCAAATTAAATGAAGAAATACTCAAAGCAATTACACTAAATTCAGGAACAAGACAAGTTTGTCATATCTCTCCATTTCTATTCAATATAGTTTTGCTTTTTTTCTGAGACAGGGTTTCTCTGTTGTTTTGGTTCCTGTCCTGGATCTTGCTCTGTAGACCAGGCTGGCCTCAAACTCACAAAGATCCATCTGGCTCTGCCTCTGAAGTGCTCGGATTAAAGGCATGTGCCACCACTGCCCGGTTAGTTCTTGAAATTCTAGGTAGAGCAGTAAGAAAACTTAAGAATATCAAGGGAGTACAAATTGGAAAGGAAGAAGTCAAAATATTGCTACTTGCACATGATATGAAAGTATACATAAGTGATAAAAAAATTTCTCCCAGGGAACTACAGCTGAAAAATACCTTAATTGAAGTGGCTGGATATAAGATTAACTCAAAATTTAAAAAAAAAATGAGTGTGGTACTCATAACGGGGAGCAGGGTCATTCTCTGAATTATTTTCCTACTTACGGGACTTGTTTTCTCTTACTGGGTTGCCTCATCAAGCCTTGATGTGAAGACATTTACCTGGTTTTTTTGTAGCATATTATGCCATGTTTAGTTGATGTGTCTTGGAGACCAGCTCTTTTCTGAAAGGAGACAGGGAAATCTGGGGAGAGCAGTGATAGGAGGGAGAGACAGGGTGAAGGGAGGGAGGGAAAGCTGCAGTAACAACATAATATATGGGAGAATAATAATAACATTAATAAAACTAAAATATAGACATTCAATTTTCTATTAGATTCTCTTTATTCATCAAACTAAGCATTATGCACTTAGTTTTGTTATTAAATAAATTTAGAATTTCATTATATATATATATATATATATATATTACTTTACATTTAGGTAAAAAATAGTTTAATAGGAATATAAGCAAATTAATTTTGAGAACAATCTAATGGAAAATAAGACCAAGAAAATTTTGCATGATACCATATTTCACAGTGAAAATTGTATTGAAATTATGAATGAAAGTTTAGGATTTAAAAAGACAGTAAATCCACAATATCATTGTACTGCCTAGTTTTGTGTGTCAACTTGATACAATCTAGAGTCCTCAGAGAAAGGAGCCTCATTTGAGGAAATGCCTCAATAAGATCTGAGATCCATCCAGTTGTAAGGCATTTTCTCATTTGGTGATCAATGGGGGATGTCTCAGCCCGTGTGAGTGGTACTATCCCTGGGCAGGTGGTACTAGGTTCTATACGAAGGTGTGTTGAGCAAGCCATGGGAGGTAAGCCAGTAAGCAGCTTCCATCCATGGCATCTGCATTAGTTCCTGCCTCCAGGATCCTACCCTATTTCAGTTTCTGTCCTGACTTCCTTCAATGATGAACAGTAATGCTGAAACATAAGCCTAATAAATCATTTCCTCCCCTACTTGCTCTTTGGTCATGATGTTTCATCACAGCAATTGAAACCCTACCTAAGATAATAAGTATAGGCAGAAAGAAATTTTAGTAATGAATAAAAGAAGAAAGAGAAGTAGGAGTTACGTTGTAACAGAGCAACAATGTCTCTGCTAGACACCAGAAGCTAAAGAAATAAAATGATCAGTGTCAAAAATAAGTTACTTGATTTGGATCTCTTGGTCAGTGAGTTTTCATAGATCCATAAATATTACTGGTTATTGACATTTGCATTAGTTACCCTCTAAAATGTGACAATAAGACCATATTAATGAAGACATCAATACCCAAGTGTCTTAGTTAGGGTCTCTATTGTTATTAGGAGACACTATAACCACAGCAACTCCTATAAAGGAAAATGTAACTGAGTGGCTTACAGCTCAGAGGTTTAGTCCATTATCATCATGGTAAGACATGGAGGTGTGCAGGTAGACATTGTATTGGAGAAGGCACTGCTACATCTTGATATGTAGGCACTAGGAATTATACTGTCTCAATGGATATGGCTTGAACATATATGAGACCTTAAAGCCTGCCTCCATAGTGACACTCTTCCTCCAACAAGACTACACCTACTGCAACGAGGCCAAACCTCCCAATACTTCCACTCCCTTTGGTAGCCATTCTTTTCAAACCACCACATTTCACTTTCTGGCCCTCAAAGTCTTATAGGCATATCATAATATGTTCAGTCCAACTTCAAAAGTCCCCATTGTCTTTAACAGTCTCAAACTTTTTTAAAAGTCTGAAGTTCAAAGTCTCTTCTGAGATTCAACTTCTTAACTGTAATCCCCTGTGAAATCAAAAGAAAAGAGCAAATAACATGCTTCCAATGTATAATGGCACAGGATATACATTATTGTTTGAAAATTCAGGAAAAGAAGCATAACTAGGAAATACTAGAACAAAGCAAGACTGAAACTCAGCTAGGAAAACTCAAAACTCTATGTCTCCATGTCTAATGTCAAGATGCTCTTCATATCTCCAAATCCTTTCAGCTTTGTTGAATACAACACACTTCTTTCTCTTGGGCTTGTTCCACACCCTGTTAGGAGCTTTCCTTGGCAAGAATCCCAAGATTCTGGAACCTGCAACATGTTGGGGTTTCTAAGGCAATCCAGACTTACACTGTACAACTTCATACAATGGCCTCTCTAGGTTTGCATTAAAAGATACCCCTGACACATGCCTGGTCACAGCTGCTTTCCTTAGTCATGGATGCAAATTCCATGACCTCTTTCTTCTGTCTTTAACTCTAAAACCAGAACCATTTGGGTGAAGCTGCCTACTTCTTCTGCTTATTGGGGCTGTAACAGGTCATAGCCACCTCATTCAACTGCATTTTTATAAATTTTCTATTTTTGATGTTTTCCTTCACTGCCTAAGCTCTGCTGTCCTGAAACTGGATCTGTAGAACAAGCTGGCCTCAAACTCAGAGATCCACCAGCCTCTGCCTCTGTAGTGCTGGGATTAAAGCAGTGTTCCACCACACTAGGCTCTAAATGTTTCTTTAATTCCTTTTAAAAAGTTGGAAACTTAACTGTGCAGTATCTTCCCACGAGGTTACCATTCCCTTTATTTGCTTTTTTAATCTGTTTACTTCAACACAGGACTTAGCTCCATCTACTTTTGTGCCTCCTTTTCTCCTCAAATTGTCCTATATCTTGTGTCTTTCCTTGTTTCACATGCTCCTTTTCAATATAAATCTTCATTAGAGTGACCACTAATAATCACATGAGAGACTCAAATAAGGCTGTTTTGAGATTTCCTCTGCAAATGGAATGAATTCAAAACTCTTTAGTCTTAGGCAGACTCTTCAGACAAGGGCAAACATCAGCCATATTCTTCATCAAAATATCACAATAATAACCTTTAGGCCATGTTTTAAGATTCTTCTCCTCTGAAACATCTTGAGCCAGACCTCCACAGTTCAAACAACTCTTGGCATCACTGTCTTCCATGATTCTATTAGTATGGCACATTAAGCAGTGCTTGAAGCATCCCCCTGCTTTCCTAACCCAAACTCCCAAAGTCCATAATATTTCAAACAAAAACATGGTCAGGCCTATCACAGCATTACCACAATTCCAGGTACCAACTTCTTATGAGTGTTTCTATTGCTTTGAAGTGGCACCATGACCATGGCAACTTTTATAATGGAAAATATATAATTGGGTGGATTATAGTTCAGAATTTCAGTCTGTTATCATTATGTTGGAACATTGCAGTGTGCAGGCAGACATGGTGCTGGAGACATACCTGAGAGTTCTACATCTATTGCAGGAAACAGTAAGTAAACCAAAAACAGGGAGTAGTTTGAGCATATGGGTGCCCTCAAATCTCAATCCCATAGTGAAAGACTTCCTCTAACAAGGCCATGCCTTCTCTTACGAGGCCACACCCACTCCAACAAGGACCTATCTCCTAATTGTGCCATTCCCTTGGGGGGGGGCATAGTCTTTTGCACCACCACACCAAGTCATAGAATATGACAACTACCAAGCTGGCACTCACCTGAAAGCTTCATTCCTACTGGCTAACTTTCATGGTGCTGGAAAATCTTATGCAAGTTACCAAAAGAGAAAAATAACCATCAATCACATCTAACTGTGAGTGAAAGCTAAAAAGACTGTCTTGGAAAGGCATGCCCACTGGATCAATAGTGTTAAAAACAGATTAAGGAACCACTTTCTGATTAGATTTAAGTTCTGCTCCACACAAAGAAATTCATACCTGGCACAATTATCAGACAAAGAACATATGTCTATACAGCTGCATAGGAGGGAGAGAATCTACTATTAGTTCATGAAATGGCCATAATACTAAACTGACTCTTAATGACCTATTGTTATACTGATAGAATAACACATCTTTCAACATCCATCAGAAAAGATTCTATTTGCAGAACATAGTGATTAATACAGTGACTCAAACTGGACAAGATAAATAGTTCTCAGCCACGAATGAAGCATTTATACCACAGCCTTCCTCCCAAGGTTCAAGAATCATTGTAGAAGATGGACAGGAAGAGCATAAGGGACAGAACTGCTGGATGACTATCAGAAAACTTTGTTTTCCAGATACATCAAGGCAACTTCACATATGAAATTACAACAATTATGAAGCAGTAACAAAGTGTGTACAAGCCCAAGCTGACCAAATCCCAGCATGGACAGAGTAGTTTTGTGCACAGTCCTACACCTAGCCTTGAACATATTGGAAGTTTTTAATTACTGACAGAAAAAAAGATGCTGTGTTCCCTAAGAGAGCAGCCCCATGTATGCTGACCATACTTCTGTGGAAGATCATATATTAAATAATATTTGTGCAGTCTTGAAATTTATTTTTCTTTTCTTTTTTTTGAGACAGGGGTTTTCTGTGTAGCTTTGCACCTTTCCTGGATCTTGTTCTGTAGACCAGGCTGGCCTCGAACTCACAGAGATCCGCCTGCCTCTGCCTCCTGAGTCCTGGGATTAAAGGCTTGCGCCATCAAAGCCTGGCCGAAATTTATTTTTCTTTTGACATAAAGTTTGGTGGAGAAGAAGGGAACAGATTTAGGATGAGTTCCTAAAGGAGGATGAATATACTTCTCAAAGAACTAAAAAAAAAATAAAATAAGTAATACATAATTTAAGTATGTCCATGTATTGCATAGGATCCTAGTTAAAGTAAAATGTCTTGGCCATTTCCTCAGAAGTTCCTATTTAATTGGAGCATTTTTTTGCCTAAATCTAATAACTGCATATGGCTGTTACTCATCATTCCTACATATACTATATTGTACAATATCCTAACATGTATATAAATATTTGCATGAATGTTTAAATATTTAACTACACATATCAGTATGCATAATTTGAAATGTATCTATTAAGAAAATTATATAATATACATAGTTATAAGAATGTATAATAAATATGCATTACATATGAGAAAAAAAGAACTAATAAAACTAATGCAAAGAGTAACCTTTTCAAGATTTTTGGAGTACTAGTGACAGAAATTTATTCAAAACGACTTATTAATTTATTATAATATAATATATTAATGTTGTGTTAAATGAACATGTAGTAAAATATCTCCTAATAAGTTATTGCTACACTCATGGAACAGGCATTCTTAGCTGGTCAAACTGCAGAGTCTAAAATACAGCAGAACACTCAGCCTTAAATGGGATGTACATATAACATCTCACATCTCACCCCTTGGGGACCAGGGAAATTTATAGAAGAAGATGCAGAAAAATTGTAATACCTAGACATAGGAGGTGTCTTCAAGAAAACTGTTTTCTGGTGCAATAGGGCAGTTTCACAACCAACCTTATAGAGAATGTGAAAACATGCAGGAAACTTGTGCAAGCTTAAGTCAGTCAATATCTCCAGCACTGGGAGGGTGGTGTTGGGCTCAAATCTTACTTCTGGCTTGAGGAGCTAGTGGTATAGTTACTAGGAAAGTGAGAGTTATTTTTCTTTAATGGTATGAGCCTAGGTAGGGTGAACACATTACATGACATATTCTACTCTGTACAATAGTTTGGTAGTACAAAATGTACTTGATGTCCAATGGAGAATACCAAAGAAGAAAATTCTAAATTGGGGAAATTTAGATTTAAGGGTTCAGAGTTACTATAAGGAAGCAGTTAGTAGATGAATACATTCAAAACATGGTGTATGAAATTCTCAACAAATAAATAAAACCATTATATAAAAAGAGTCACTTTCTGAACAGGTCAGTAGGAAGCTGAATTATTTTTCATTTTACAATTTACCATTTCTATTTTTAGGTTCTATGTTTATATACTCACTCAAAAATTTTGTCTATATAATTTTTCCAACTAAATTAA
Organism: Peromyscus maniculatus bairdii; assembly: GCF_049852395.1. Taxonomy (NCBI): domain Eukaryota; kingdom Metazoa; phylum Chordata; class Mammalia; order Rodentia; family Cricetidae; genus Peromyscus; species Peromyscus maniculatus. The sequence goes on along the minus strand of NC_134875.1, from coordinate 66,470,707 downwards.
CACCATAGTGGAAATAGTGTCACTCAGAAAGAGTCCTATATATGACTATAGCCAGTGTAATTGCATTATTATCACATCTCCAAGAAACTAACTAAGTTTGATTAGTGGAGAATTGTTCAAACGCACAGTCCCACTGTGGTAAATGAAGGTAGCTCCACTAAGAACACATAAATGATAATTTAAGAATCAATGAAAAAAGTGGATGCTTACAAACCATCAAATGGAACTTTTTTTAAATTTAAGGTTCTTCAGAGAAATAGAATCAATGGTATCTTCATTTTCAGAAATACTTATATTCAGATATGTTAAGCTTCTGAAACAGAAACAACTAATTGTCCAGTTTTTGTCTGAAAGAATGAAAAAAAACATCAATTTCGTGCACCAAAGATAGTAAGACAAGAAGTTTATGCTCACATAAAGTCTTGTCTATGAATTGGTTTGTTTTGTGGTCCCACTGTCTCCAAACTTGTTATTGTGTCTCACACAAACTTTAATTTCTTGATCATTCTCCATCTATCTCCATCTTCAGGTGCATGTCACATCCAGCAGACATTACTAAATTTGCTGGTTTTTAAATTATATCTAAGTTTTGATATTATAATTAAAATATTTTTCATTTCATTTTCCTCCCTCCAAGCCCTCCAATATATCTCTCCTTGTTCTTTTTCAAATTCATGGTATCTTTTTTTTATTAATTGCTGTTTCATTCTTATATATTCCTAAGTATAGTCTGTTCAGTCTGTATGTTACTTGTAAATTTATTCTTATTTATTTTTTAAATTCAATTATTTATTTATTTTACATGCCAACAGCAATTTTCCCTCCCTCCTCTCCTCCCATTCCCTCTGTTCAACTCCCCTTCTCCATTCCTCCATCCATTCCTCCTCTGTTTCTCTTCAAAAGGGGCAGGCCTTCCATGGATATCAACAAAGTATGACATATCAAGTTGAATTAGGACTAAGCTCCTCCCTTTGTATTAAGGCTGGTAAAGGCAACCCAGTATGAGGAATAGGTTCCCAAAAGCCAGCCAAAACAAAAGGGACAGGCCCTGTTCCCACTGTTAGGATTCTCAAAAGTAGATCAAGCCATAGAACTGTTAATTTATATAGAGGGCCTAGATTGGTCCCATGAGGAATCTTTAGATGTCAGTCCAGAGTCTGTGAGCTACTATGAGCCAGGTCAGTTGCTTTAGTGTGGTCCAGACTCTGGGAACTCCTATAAGCACAAATTAGTTGTTTATGTGGATTCCCTTGTATTGTCCTTGACACCCCTGGCTAGGATAATCCTTTCTCCCTCTCTTCCACAGCATTCCCAGAGGTTGGCCTAATGCTTGACTGTGGGTCTCTGAATCTGTTTCCATCATTTATTGGATGAAGTTTCTCAGATGAGAATTGGGGTTGTCACCAATCTGATGACAGGAGTTCATCAGTTCTGACTACCTTTCCACTATTGCTAAGAGTTTTAGCTGAGGTCATCCTTCTGGATTCCTGGTAGTTTTCCTTGCACCAGGTTTCTAATTGATACCAAAATGTCCCTTCCCCTTCAAGTCATCTGTTTCACTACTGTCCCCATCCACTGACCCCCTTCATCTGATCCCTCATGTTTCCATCCCCAACATCCTCTAATCTACCAAGAAGATCTCTTCTATTTCTCCTTCCCAGGTAAATCCATATATCCCCCCTTGGGTTCTCCTGGTTACCTAGCATTTCAGGAGCTGTGGATATCTTTTATGTTACAGTTAATATTCACTTATAAGTGACTACATACCATGCTTGTCTTTCTGGGTCTGGGATGATTTTTTCTAATTCTACACATTTGCCTTCAAATTTCCTCATGTCATTGTTTTAAACAGTTGATTATGTAAATTGTACCACATTTTTACAGTCAGTTCATTAGTGGAGGGGCAACTAGGTTGTTTCTAGGTTCTGGCTATTAAAAATAATGCTGCCATGAACATAGCTCAGCAAGTGTTCTTGTAGTAAGATTGGGTATATGCTATGGTATTGAGTCTTTTTTTCAAATTTTTATTTAGCATTTTTTTCATTCATTTTACACACCAATCACAGATCCCCCTCTTCTCTCCTCTCACCCCCCAGCTTCCCTCTCCCAACCCAGCCCCCACTCCCTTCCACAAGAAGGCAAGGCCTCCCATGGGGAGGCACATCCAGTAGAGGCAAATCTAAGGCTGTCCCTCTGCCTAAAGGCTGCACAAGGTGTCCTATCATAGGTAGTGGTCTCCAAAAAGACGGCTCATGCACCAGAGATGGATTCTGATCATACCACCAGGGGGTCCCTAAGCAGATGAAGCTGCACAACTGTCTCCCCATGCAGAAGGCCTAGCCCAGTCCCATGCAGGCTCCACAGCTGTTGATCCAACTTTCATGAGTTCCTACTAGTTTGGTTTGGTCATATTTGCAGGGTTCCCCATCATGATCCTGATGCACTTGCTCATAGAATCCCTCTTCTCTCTCTTTGGCAGGACTCCTGGAGCTCTTAATGGTGTTTGGTTGTGGATCTCTGCATCTGCTTCCATCAGTCACTAGAGCAAAGCTCTGTGATGACATTTAGGGTATTCACCGATCTGATCACTGTGTTAAGCCAATTCAGTTCAGGCACTCTCTCCTATTTCTAGTAATCCAATCTGCGTTCATTCTTGGGGATTGCTGGCAATTTCCCCAGCACAGGTTTCTCTCTATCTTCATGATATCTCCCTCTATCACGGTATCTCTCTCATTGCTTTCCCACTCCATCCCTATTTCAGTTTGACCATCCCATTTCCTTACATTCTCATCCTCTATCCCCTACCCTCTACTGCCCACTGCTCTCACCAGTCTACTAATGGAGATCTCATCTATTTCCCCTTCCCAGTGAGATCCATGCGTCAGTCTTTGTGTCTTCCTAGTTAGCTAGCTTCTCTGGAGTTGTGCGTTGTTATCTGGTTATTGTCTATTTTACATCTAGTATCAACTTATGAGTGGGTACATACCATATTTGTCGTTCTGAGTCTGGGATTCATCACTCAGGATCGTATTTTCTAGTTCCATCCATTTGCCTGCAAATTTCCTGATATAATTGTTTTTCTCTGCTGAGTAATACACCATTGTGTATATATACCACATTTTCTTGATCCATTCTTCAGTTGAGGGGCATCTAAGTTGTTTACAGTTCTGGCTATAATGAATAATGCTGCTATGAACATATTTGAACATATGTCTCTGTGGTACGATTGAGCATTCATTGGGTATATGCCCAAGAGTGATATAGCTGGGTCTTGAGGAAGATTAATTCCCAATTTTCTGAGAAATTGCCACACTGATTTCCAAAGTGGCTGTACAAGTTTGCATTCCCACCAACAATGTAAGAGTGTTCCCATTTCTCCACATCCTCTACAAAATAAGTTGTCTGCAGTGGTTTTGATCTTAGCCATTCTGACAGGTATAAGATTGTATCACAGAGTTGTTTTGATTTGCATCTTCCTGATGACTAAGGATGCTGAGCAATTCCTTAAATGTCTTTTCGCCATTTGAAGTTCTTCCATTGAGAATTCTCTGTTTAGCTCTGTTGCCCTTTTTTTAAAAAATTAGATTGTTCATTATTTTAATGTCTAGTTTCTTGAGTTCTTTATCTATTTTGGAAATCAGCCCTTTGTCAGATGTGGAGTTGATGAAAATCTTCTCCCATTCTGTAGGCTGTCATTTTGCCTTATTTACTGTGTCCTTTGCCTTACAGAAGGTTCTCAGTTTCAGGAGGTGCCATTTCTTATTATTGCTCTCATTGTCTGTGCTACTGGTGTTATATTTAGGAAATGGTCACCTGTGCCAATGTGATCAAAACTCCTTTCTACTTTCTCTTTTATCAGGTTCAGCGTAACCGGTTTTATATTAAGGTCTTTGACACATGGACTTCAGTTTTGTGCATGGCAATAGATATGGATCTATTTTCAGTCTTCTACATGTTTACATCCAGTTATGCCAGCACCATTTGTTGAAGATGCTTTCTTCTTTTCCATTGTACACTTTTGGCTTCTTTGTAAAAATCAGGTGTTCATAGGTGTGTGGGTTAATGTCAGGGTCTTTAATTCAATTCCATTAGTCCACATGTCTTTTTTTTGCCAATATCAACCTGTTGTTATTACTCTAGCTTTATAGTTGATGTCAAGGATGGTGTTGCCTCCAGAGGTGGCTTTGGTGTACAGGATTCTTTTAGCTATCCTGGATTTTCTGTTTTTCCAAATAATTTGAGTATTTTTCTTTCCAGGTCTGTGAAGAATTGTGTTGGGATTTTGATGGGGATTGCATTGAATCTGTAGATTGCTTTTGGTAAGATTGCCATTTTTACTATATTAATAATACCTATCCATAATCATGGGAGATCTTTTCATTTTTTCTGATATCTTCTTTAATTTCTTTCTTCAGAGATGTGAAGCTCTTGTCATATAGGGCTTTCAGTTGCTGAGTTAGAGTTACCCCAAGATATTTTATATTATTTGTAGCTATTGTAAAGAGTAATGTTTCTCTGATTTCTTTCTCAGCCAATTTATTATTTGTATATAGGAGGTCTACTGATTTTTTTAGTTAATCTTTTATCCTGCCATATTACTGAGGGTGTTTATCAGCTGTAGGAGTTCCCTGGTAAAATTTTGGGGTCACTTATGTATACTATCATATCATCTTCAGATAATGAAAGATTGATTCTTCCTTTATTGCCATTATTATTTATGTATGTTCTTTGCATTCCTGATCTCTCCAAGACCTTTATCATGAACAGGTGTTGGATTTTGTCAAAGATCATTTCAGCATCTCATGAAATGATCATGTGTTTTTTTTTTCTTTCAGTTTGTTTATATGGTGTATTTCATTGACAGATTTTCATGTATCAAACCATTCTTGCATATCTGCTATGAAGCTTACATGATCATGGCTTTTTTGATGTGTTCTTGGAGTCTGTGTGCCAATATTTTGTTGAGTATTTTTCTATCAATGTTCATGAGGAAGATTGGTCGGTAATTCACTTTCTTTGCTGTGTGGTTTGGGAATCAGAGTAACTGCAGTGTCATAAAAGGAGTTTGGGAATGTAGCTTCTCTTTCTATTGTGGAATTTGAAGAGTGTTGGTATTAACTTTTTCTTGAAAATCTGGTAGAATTCTCTGTTGAAACCATCTGGTCCTGGGCTTTATTTGGTTGGGAGACTTTTAATGACTATTTCTATTTCCTTAGGGGTTATTGGTCTATTTAAATTGTTTATCTGGTCTTGATTTAGCTTTGGTATGTGGTACCTATGCAGAAAGTTGTCCATTTCTTTCAGATTATCCAATTTTGTGGAGTACAGGTTTTTGAAGTATGACCTGATGATTCTCTGGATTTATTTCCTCATTGTCTGTTGTTATGTCTCCCTTTTCATTTCTGATTTTGTTAATTTGGATGTTCTCTCTCTCTGCCTTTTGGTTAGTTTGTATTAGGACTTTCCTCTTTTGTTGATTTTTCTCAAAGAACCAACTCATTGTTTCATTGATTCTTTGTATTGTTCTCTTTGTTTCTATTTTTATTGATTTCAGTTCTCAATTTGATTATTTCCTGGTATCTATTCCTCCTGGGTGACTTTGTGTCTTTTTGTTCTAGAGCTTTTAGGTGTGCTGTGCTGTTCTTTATGTGGGCATTTAGTGCTATGAAATTTCCTTTTAGCACTGCTTTCATAGTGTCTCATAAGTTTGGGTATGTAGTACATTTATTTTCATTGAGTTCTAGGAAGTCTTTAAGTTTTTTCTTTATTTCTTCCTTGACCCATTGGTAATTCATATGAGCATTATTCAGTTTTTTATGAGATTGTAGGCTTTCTGTAATTTTTGTTGTTGTTGAAATATAACTGTAAGCCATCTTGGTCCAATAGAATACAGGAGGTTTTTCCAATATTTTCGTATCTGTTGAGATTTGCTTTGTGATCAATTTTAGAGAAGATTCCATGGGGTGCTGAGAAGAAGGTATATTCTTTTCAGTTAGGGCAGAATGTTCTGTAGGTATCAATTAAGTCCATTTGAGTCATAATATCTGTTAGGTCCCTTATTTCTCTGTTAAGTTTTGATCTGACAGATCTGTCCAGTGGTGAGAGTGGAGTGTTGTAATCTCCCACTCTTAATGTGTGGGGTTTTATGTGTGATTTAAGCTTTAGTAATATTTCTTTTACATATTTGGGTGTCCTTGTGTTTGGGAAATAAATGTTCAGAATTGCAACTTCATGTTGGTGGATCTTTCTTGTGATGGGTATGTAATTTCCTTCCAGATTACTTTTGATTGATTTTAGTTTGAAGTCTATTTTGTTAGATATTAGGATAGCTGCACCAGCTTGTTTCTTAAGTCCATTTGATTGGAAAGTCTTTTCCCAGTCTTTTACTCTGTGGTAGTGTCTGTTTTTGATGTTAAGGTGTGTTTCTTGTATGTAGCCTAAGGATGGGTCCTAATTTTGTATCCATTCTGTTAGCCTGCATCTTGTAATAGGTGAATTAAGTCCATTGATATTAAGGGATATTAATGACCAGTGATTGTTAATTCCTGTTATCTTTTGGTGGTAGTGTGTGTGTGTGTGTGTGTGTGTGTGTGTGTGTGTGTGTGTGTGTGTGTGTTTGTGTGTGTGTGTGTTTCCCTTTTGGGGATTTTCTGCTCTGGGTTTATCTATTGCCTGTGTTTTTGTGGGTGTATCTGACTTCCTTAGGTTGGAGTTTTCCTTCTGGTGCTTTCTGTAGTGCTGGATTTGTGAATAGGCATTGTTTAAATATAGTTTTGTCTTAGAATGTCTTGTTTACTCTGTCTATGGTGATTGAAAGTTTTGCTGGGTATATTAGTCTAGGCTCTCATCCATGGTCTCTTAGTGTCTGCATTACATCTGTCAGGACCTTCTGGCTTTCAAAGTCTCCATTGAGAAGTCAGGTCTTATTCTGATGGGTCTGCCTTTATAAGTCACTTCACCTTTTTCCTTTGCTGCTCTTAATATCCTTTCTTTATTCTGTATGTTTAGTTGTTCAATTATTATGTGGCGAGGGGACTTTGTGTGTGTGTGGGCTATTTGTTGTTCTATAAGCTTCTTATATTTTCATAGGTATTTCCTTCTTTAAGCGGGGAACATCTTTTTCCATCCTTTTGTTGAATATATATATATATATATATATATATATATATATATATATATATATATTCCTTTCAGTTGGTATTCTTCTCTTTCTTCTATCCCTATTATTCTTAGTTTTGGTCTTTTCATGGTGTCCCAGATTTTCTGGACATTTTGGTAACTTTTTTAGCTTAGGCATTTTCTTTGACTGACAAATCTATTTCCTCTATTGTATCCTCTATACCAGAGATTCTCTCTTCCAACCCTTGTATTCTGTTGGTTATGTTTGCATCTGTGTTTCTTGTGTACTCAGATTTTCTGTTTCCAGCATTCCCTCTGTTTGTGTTTTCTTCATTGAAATAAAAACTGTTTCACTTTACAGGTCTTGAACTGTTTCCTTCACATGTTTAATTGCTTTTACATGTTTTCCTTGGCTTTCTTTAAGGGATTTATTGATTTCTTCCAATTTTTTGTTTGTCTTTTCCTCAATTTCTTTAAGGGGATTTTCATTTCCTCTTTAAAGACCTTTGGCATCTCCTTAAATTATTTTTAAGGTCACTTTCTTCTGCTTCTTCTACATTGTGATGTTCAGGTCTTGCTGTTATAGAAGGGCTAGGTTCTGGTGATGCCATACTGCTCTTTATGTTGTATGTATTTTTGCACTGACATCTCCTCATCTCTTTCTCCAATAGGTATAAGAGATGCCTGTGTCTGAGCGAGCCCCTATTGCTTCAATCTGTGCTTGCTGTGTCTGTGTCTCAGGGGCCCCTCTGGGTCCAATCTTAGCTCTTGGTCTACCTGGAGCTGGCAGATTCTATATCTCTGTTGCTCTTGGTCTAATCCAAGTTAGTTGATTATGTGGCTCAGGGAGCTGCTCTTGGTCTTATCAGGGCTATTGGTCAAGTCAGAGATGTTGGATTCTGTGTCTAAGCAATCCTCTCTTGGTCCAATTAGAGCTGGCAGATTCTGTGTCTTAGGAAGTCACTGGTGTCACAGGGTAATGGGTATTGGGGTAGGGTGTGGGTCTTGTAGATTCCTGGGTCCAATGGGAGGTTTTGGTGGGGGAGCCTGCCCATAGGAATTTTCCCTGCTGGCTGGGAGTTGGGGCAGAAATGGGTGGGGTTCCAGTGGACTGGCTATGTCCCAGGGCCTAGGTCCTAGAGGCAGGACTCTCTGGGTTGGAGAAGCGTCACGCACATTTTTTCCAATAATCACTAGCAGATTCCTTGTCTCAGGATGTTACTGGGGTCACAGGCAGATGGTTATTACAGTAGGGCTTGCGTCTTGTAGATTGCAGGGTCTAATGGGGTGTTTTGGTGGGGAAGCCTGCCAGTGGGAGTCTTGAGGTAGCTATATTCCCAGTTTTCTGACAAATAGCCATATTGATTTCCATGTTGGCTGTACAAGTTTGTATTCCCACCAGCAGTAGAGTAGTATTCCCCTTGTTCTATATCCTCTCCAACAAAAGGTGTCAGTTGTATTTTTGTTCTTAGGCATGCTGACAGGTGTAAGATGGAATCTTAGAGTTATATTGATCTGTATTTCCCTGATGGGTAATCTAAATTGAGCCTGAAGACTTCAGAATCCCTGATGAATCTTTTCTGTTTTATTTGCTACCTGTACTCTGATTCTCTCCCATGCATACTTTTTTTAAAAAACTGTCCTTGAGGGTTTAATTGATCTTGAACCTTATTGTGAATAGTTTAGTTTTTCAGTAATACATGTCATAGGAAATTTGCCTAACCGTACTAAGAGTATTCATGTTGTCTTTATTAGGATAGATTGGTTTACTTAGTTTTGAGAAAGAGTGTTTCTATCTTGATGTTGATGACCTAAACTCACTATAGTGCCAAGTATGACCTCAAACCCATCAATGTCTTCCCTATGCCTCCAGAGTACTCAAAGTATAGATGTTCAATGTCATCACAACTCATAATTGTTATATTTTTGTTTTTGATTACTGTTTGGTTTTGCTCTTTTTAAAATCCTCTTTTTGTATTTAAACACTATTTGTGAATTGGAAGTTATTCTGTTTTATTCAATAAAGCATTTGTAGTGTTTTTGTTTTTGTTGATAGTTAAGTGTGGTAGTATTGTGTTCCCAGAAATATTGTGCACCCTAATAAACTTATCTGGTGTTAGATACAGAACAGCCACAATATTAAACATAGAGGATAGGCAGTGGTAGCACATGCCTTTAATCCTAGCATTCCAGAGGCAGAAATCCATTTGGGATCTCTGTGAGTTCAAGGCCACACTGGAAAGAGCCAAATATGGTGACACATGCCTTTAATCCCAGGGAGTGAGCCTTTAATCCCAGGGAGTGATGGTAGGAAGCAGAAAGGTATATAAGGCATGAGGACCAGAAACTAGAAGCATTTGGCCTGGTTAAGCATTCAGGCTTTTGAGCAGCAATTCATCTGAGACCCATTCTGGATGAGGACTCAGAGGCCTCCAGTCTGAGGAAGCAAGACCAGCTGAGGATCTGGTGAGGTGAGGTAGCTGTGGCTTGTTCTGGCTCTCTTATTTTCCAGTGTTCACCCCAATAACTGGCCTCAGGTTTTATTTTATTAATAAGAAATTTTAAGATTCATGCTACAGTTAAGTATATAGTGGGTATGTGTAAAACCAATGTGCTAATAGTTAATTCTGCATAATATATTGATTTACTGTGCAATATTAGTGCATTGAGTTTGACCTATTTTTCAAGTTGTTTTGAAGTTGGTTAATCAGCATAGACAATGGTTTGCCAACATAAGTACATGACAATGGAAATTTCAGACCTAGCGTGGGGAATGGTGTGAAAACTTTTAAAGAATGTGATAATGATATTAAAAATCATATTGAGTAGTCAGAAAGTTAATTTTATATCACATATTTCTACAGATGTGCCTCCTCCAATAGCAGATTGAGCATTCTGGAATAATTTATTCTCTGCTTCATTTTGTTCATCTGAACATGTAGAAAATTTTTGTAACTACAGGGAAACAGATGTCAAGGGTATGTAGACAGAATCTCATGTAAAGTTGGAATAAATGCAACACTACATACAAGCAATTTAAGGTAGCAAAAATATTGCTCATTAAATTGCACTTTCTCAAAGCAAAATATGATCCATAGCTCATGCTGCTTCACCCCATGCAGAGTCCTTCTGGTAATAACCTTCAGAAGGTAATAAAATTAATTTTCCTGTTTAATAGAGAAATACACAATGAAATCATACTATAGAATCTTTACAAGTTATATTTTTCTCTATCATTTCGTCATTTGTTGTGAATGTTTATTACTCATGTTCCTATACTTTGATCACATAGTATGCTTTCTCTTATACAGAGTAATTTTTCTAGTATTTCAATATATTATGTTTTATTATGGGATTTTTGTTCATATTTTGCTGTTATCTGGCTCCCTTTGAAACCCTCTGCATCTCTTTTTCTAGTCTCCTTTCCACATCAAAAGTCTTTTTCAAATGGCAGATATTTTATATATTGCCAAGACATCCCTTAATAACCTTCCTTCTGCTCTCATATTTTTAATTATGAGGCTGGCCCCACATAATATATATATTAATATATACAGATATGTGCACTTATACAAAAATCAAAGTCTAGGATCTATCATGAAACAAACCACGTAATATTAATCCTTTTGACACTGGGTGACAATTTCTCATTTAATCTCTTTTCCTGAAAACATCATGAATCTATTTTTCTGTGAATGAATAAAGTTCAATTTCAAATAGTATATTTTTAATCCTTTCATCTGTTGTGGAGTATCTAGACTGTTTCTATTTCTTACTGCGAATAGTGCAAGATTAAATTGGATGTACTAGTACCTGTGTGGTTGTATATAAACTTGTTTAGAATTTTATCCAAGAATATATTTTTGTTGTGGACAAAAGTTCTAATCATTTTTTGAACAATTGACAAATTTTGACATCTTACTTACTGGTATATATTATTGAAATTAAAGAAAAGTATGGTCCTGTTATCCAAATAATTTTACTATAGATAAATGTATACAATAACCATAGTAAATATTGATTTCCCACTTAAATCATTGTCACAAATTAATAATACAGGATTATTCAATATAAAAATGGAAGATATTTGTTTGGAAGATCAACATCATTTTGTAGAATATTATTATTACTGGGGCTATACAGTTTATAATTAATTAAGTTTATGAAATATAATTGAAGCTAACAAATGAATTTTTCCTCATCTCCAAAAGTAGAAAATTAATGCTATATAGTTCTCTAGTTCACAGCATAATAATTCACAAACTTTTAAATATTGGGCTTGAAAAAATCTACAAAATTATTGTTAAAGCTTGAATGAGAAATATCCCCAATTTTATGGACCTAAAGAAAAAAGTAGTTCCTTAATATTTTATTACTACATAAAAGTGAATAAAGAAAATAACTTCAGGCTCAGAGCTGATTCTACCATCTAATATCATCACTCTTATACTTCTCCTAACTTGTCCCAGCCAAGCCTTGCACATTTTGCACCAGGTCCTAGCAAGTGGTCCACCTGTTGTCTTCTTCATGCACCAGACCAAATCTCCATATCTAGCAAGAGTTCCAAACCTAGTGCCTTAGTCTAGTCTATGATAGCACCATAAGGCTTCATTCAATTGTCCTCACATTTTACAGGCTCTAGGCAAAAAACAAATCCTGGGTACCAGTTTAGATCCCTGTATCTGGCTCAATTCATCCTACTCTCACCACATACAAGTGTTGTGGATTTTTTAAAGGTTATTTATTTAAAGTTTTATTTTTTCATTTTACCTACCTCTCACTGTTCCCCCTCCCTCCTCTTTTCTCAATCCCCCAGCTCTCCCCATCGTACCCCCACCCACTCGTCATAGTGGGTAAGGTCTCCCTTGGATATTCAACACAGGCTGGCTTACCAAGTTGGGGCAGGCCTCTAGCCCATCCCCTCTGCATCAAGACTGAGCAAGACATGGCACCACAGGGATTTATTTATTTATTTATTTTTGGTTTTTCGAGACAGGGTTTCTCTGTGTAGCTTTGCGCCTTTCCTGGAACTCGCTTTGGAGACCAGGCTGGCCTCGAACTCACAGAGATTCTCCTGCCTCTGCCTCCCGAGTGCTGGGATTAAAGGCGTGCACCACCACCACCTGGCTAAGAGATGGCTCAGTGGTTAAGATTTTTTTTAACTATGTAAAGATGTGTTATATTTGTTTATGCTGTGTAATACTACTTGAACTGTGTAAAGGTGTTTTACATTTGCTTCTGCTGCCTTTGTTAATGATGTAAAGATGTGATACATTTCTTTAAGCTGCATTTGTTTAATTATGTAAAGATGTGCTGAATTTGTTTCAAATTGCCTGCCTAAGGCACATGATTGGTCTAATAAAAAGCTGAATGGCCAATCACTAGATAGGAGAGGGATAGGTAGGGTACAGAAAGAATAAACAGGAGGAGAGAGATTGGAAAAGAAAAATGGAGAAAAGGAGAGAAAAAGAAGGATACACATGGGGTCAGAAACCAGGCAGCCACAGCAAGCCAGCCATGGAGACAGCAGGAAAGTATGATATACAGAAAGAAAGAAAGAAAGAAAGAAAGAAAGAAAGAAAGAAAGAAAGAAAGAAAGAAAGAAAGAGAGAGAAAGAAAAGAAAAGAAAGATAGAAAGAGACAGAAGCAAAAAGCCCCAAGGCAAAAAGTAGATAAAAGAAATAAAGTAAAATAAGAGCTAAGATAAGGATGAATATTTATAACTAATTAATAAAGCTCCATGTCATGATTTAGGATCTGGTTGGTAGTCTGAGAGAAAAAGTTTGCTACATACAATCTTCAAACCCAACCTGGCCCATACATACTATCTTAAATACTTGTCTATTCCCATGAAAAAGCACAAAAAAAGACAACATTTAAAATAAAGCATTTAGTTTAGGACTCATGGTTCCAGAGAGTACCATGACCCCTCATGGCAGAGAACATAGCCGCAGATAGGTAAGTATGGTACTATAGTAGTAAATCATAACTGACATGCTAAGATAATATCCATGACACAGAAAGAGAGAAAGATGCTGTAAAAATGAGATGGCATTTTGAAACCTCAAAGCTTATCACCAGTGATACATGTCCTCCAACAATGTCACATCTGTGGTGATATATTTGTAATCTAAGAAATAAAGCATGCCTGAAGATCAGAGGACAGAGCCAGCCACAGAGTTTGCCATAGAGGTTAGGCCATGGGGGCACACACCTTTAATCCTAGCACTCTGGAGGGAGAGGCAGAGATCTATCTGGATTTCTGTGAGTTCAAGGCCACACTGGGCTACATGATATTTATCCAGTCTAAAAGAAAAACTAAGCCAGGCAGTGGTGATACACAGCTTTAAGTCCACTACTTGGAACCACACTCCTTTAATCCCAGCACTAGCAGGGTTGAGACAGGAAGGGATATGGCTGGGCAGAGAAAAGAATATAAGGCAGGAGGAGACAGGAACTCATTGTGTCACTCGTTCAGGCTGAGGAGCTGGTGAGGTAAGAAATGGTGGGTGTGGCTTCCTCTGGTTCTCTGATCTTTGAGCTTTCACCCTGTTATTTGGCTCCAGGATTTTATTATAAGTGATAGGAAGAACAGTGCTGGTTCTGACAGCATTGACCTCCTTGTCAAGAGAGAGAATGAGTCAGTGCCAGCACAGCCTGAGGACCCACCTGTGTGTGTGTGTGTGGGGGGGGTTGGCACAAGTAATATAGCTCAGGCTGCACCTTCTGAAACAGCAGGCGACATACAGAGTGAGGGTCTGCACCAGCTTTTTAAGGCTGGTACATAGTCGCTAGCACCTGCTGATGATGTAAGACACAAGACCCCGAGCTGTGCATGTGTGGGAGTGAGGGCAGGATCCTAGCAATAAGACCATTTGGGATTCATGCAACACATATCTTCTAATCCTTCCAAAACAATTCCACCAACTACAGACCAAGCATTCAAATATATGAGTTTTGGGGAGGCATACTCATTCATACCACCATATTCAACTTCCTGGCCCCCATAACCTAGGAACTATATAATACTGTAAAATGAATTTAGGATGACTTCAAATGTCCCCACAGACATTGACTTCAAAATTCCCCATAGGCATTCATAGTTTCAATATAGTTCCACATTCCAAATTTGAAAGTATCTTTTAAAACTTGGGGTAATCTGTTTAACTGTAACTCTCTGTCAAATCAAAATGCAAATCACATACTTTCAACATATGATGACAGAGAATATATAAATATATATATTACTATTTCAAAGGGGAGGGATAGAGGCATAGTAGGGAAATACTGAACCAAGGCAAGACCTAAATTCCAAATCCTATAAATCCATACCTGATGTCAAAGGCCTTAGATGGCTATGCTCTGTCAGCTTTGCTGACTGCAGGACACTTCTCTTTGTTGGAAGAGTACTACTCTCTGTACTCTAATCCAATTGCTAATTTGAGTCTCAATAAAGCCTTTTGAGCTAGGCCAATAGAGTCTGCATATCTCTCAGCTCTATCTTATTCTAAGCCTCTACTAGGACGGCCCTCTAAACCCTGCTTAAAGCCTGCAATACTTTGATAACTCAAAGTCAAAAAGTTTTCCACATTTCTCCAAAATACAGTGTAGTCTATTCTCTAACAACAATATGCCACTCTCTGGTACCAACTTCTCTTCTAGTTACTTTTCAACTGCCTTCACAAAATACCATGACCAAGGCAACTTATAAAAGAAAGCATTTAGTTTGGGGCTCAGCATTTCAGAGTGTAGCATGACCACCATGCTTAGAATCATGGCAGCAGACAGGTAAGCATAACACTGCATCAGTAGCTATGAGCTTACATGTTGGGGCAACAAACTCTCAGGCAGAAAGAGAGAGATGGATGGAGAGAGAGAGGGGGTGGTGGTGGAAATGTTATGGGCTCTCTAAACTTCATAGCATATCCCAAGTTATAGTCCTCTTGCAGCAAGGCTATACCCCCTAGTCCTTCCCAAACAGTTATAAATACATATACATTTCCAATATATGCAAACCTGATAAAGCTATATAATGTTACTTGCATGTATGTTTTTGTAAGCTGGACATTTGATATTGGGTAGCCAACTCATGTGTTCCTCTAAACCATACAGAAAGAACCACTGGCAACTGAGGAATGTTGAGAGCAAGAAATACAAGAGTCAGGCCCAGCAGCTGTGGCCGACAGGGTCATATAGGCCCAGCAGCAGCCTGCAGAGGTAGAGGAGCCTGGCAGCAGTGACAAGCAGAGGCAGGGATGCCTCTAACCCCAACACCCGGGGAAGAAGCTATCTCCATGGGACTGAACCAGAACAAATCAGAACCAGAACGAATCTGAACACTCCGTCTGAGGACAAACCAGGGCCCAGCTGCTGATCCTGCAAAACCCAACAACTTGGAGGTGTTGGTGAGACTACTCTGCACAGCTGAAATCCATCCGGGAGAGGATTCAGATCCCTACAGTTTGAAGTCTGAAGAAACAAGTCAGCTGAGGAGTTGATGAATGAACAAAACGTGACCTGGGAACACAGAAGAAGGTGCTGCCCAGCCACCAAACAAGGTCACCAGAATCATAAGTATATACTTCACCGACTGAGATCAGCTGCCCCTGAAGAAAAAGCACAATAACACCAATTTAACCAAGAACTCCTACTGGACCAAGACTAAAAATTAGAACAAGGGAGGCACTCTCAGACACAGACACCACCTGCACCAAGCAGAGGAAGAGATGAGTAGACGCCAGTGCAAAAGTACAGGCAACAACATAAAGACCCATATGGCAACATCAGAACCTAGTGATTCTACACCTGCAAGACCTGAACATACCAAGACAGAAGAAACAGAAGAAATCAACCCTAAACACGACTTTAAGAAGATGATAGAGGCCCTTAAAGAAGAAATAAAACATTCCCTTAAAGAGGAAATAAAAAATTCCCTTAAAGAGGTAATGAAAAACTCCATTAAAGAGGAAATAAAAAACTCCCTTAAAGAAATGGAAGAAAAAACGAACAAAAAATGGGAAGAAATTAAAGAAAGCCAGGAAAAAGCAATTAAACAGATGAAAAAAACATTCCAAGATCTAAAAGAATGAATTTGAGACAATAAAGAAAACACATGCTGAGGGAATGCTGGAAATAGAAATCCTGACTAAACGAACAGGAACTACAGAAACAAGCATAACCAACCCATTGCAAGAGATGGAACAGAGAATCTCTGACACTGAAGACACAATAGAGAAAATAGATTCATCAGTCAAAGAAAACACTAAAGACAAAAAAGTTGTAACACAAAACGTCCAGGAAATTTGGGACTCCATGAAAAGACCAAACCTAAGAATAATAGGGATAGAAGAAGGAGAAGAATACCAAATCAAAGGCACAGAAAATATATTCAACAAAATCATAGAAGAAAACTTTCCTAACCTAAAGAAAGAAATACGTATGAAGATACAAGAAGCTTACAGAACACCGAATAGGCTGGATCCAAAAACACATCCCCTCGCCACATAATAATCAAAACACTAAACACAGAACAAAGAAAAAATATTAAGAGCCGCAAAGGAAAAAGACCAAGGAACATATAAAGGCTAACCCATCAGAATAACACCAGACTTCTCAATAGAGACAATGAAAGCTAGAAGATCATGGACAAATCTTATGCAGACACTAAGAGACCACATATGCCAACCCAGACTATTATACCCAGCAAAACTCTCAATCACCATAGGCGGAGTAAACAAAATATCCCAGGATGAAACCAGATTTAATCAATACCTGTCCACAAACCCAGCCCTACAGAAAGCACTAGAAGGGAAAATCCAACCCAAAGAAGCTAAACACATCCATGAAAAATTAAGCAATAGATAATCCCACACCAACATACACCAAAGAAGGACAACACAATACAACCACAAAAAATAACAGGAATTAACCATCATTGGTCATTAATATCCATCAATATCAATGGTCTCAACTCACCTATAAAAAGACACAGCCTAACAGAATGGGAAAGAAAACAGGACCCATCCATCTGCTGCATACAAGAAACATACCTTAACTTCAAAGACAGACACTACCTCCAAATAAAGGGCTGGGAAATGGCTTGCCAAGCAAATGGACCTAAGAAACAAGCTGGTGTAGCTATCCTAATATCTAATAAAATAGACTTCAAACTAAAATCAATCAAAAGAGATCAGGATGGGCATTATATATTTATCATGGGAAAAATCCACCAAGATGAAGTCTCGA
Source organism: Peromyscus maniculatus bairdii (assembly GCF_049852395.1). Taxonomy (NCBI): domain Eukaryota; kingdom Metazoa; phylum Chordata; class Mammalia; order Rodentia; family Cricetidae; genus Peromyscus; species Peromyscus maniculatus. The sequence continues at coordinate 66,453,342 of NC_134875.1, read as the reverse complement.
TTCTAAACATTTATGCTCCAAATACAAAAGCACCCACATTCATAAAAGAAACACTACTAAAGTTTAAAACGCACATCAAACCCCACACATTAGTAGTGGGAGATTTTAACACACTACTCTCACCAAAAGACAGATCTACCAGACTGAAACTTAACAAAGAAATAAAGGACTTAACAGATGTTATGACTCAAAGGGACTTAATAGATATCTATAGAACATTCCATCCAAACAAAAAAGAATATACCTTCTTCTCAGCACCACATGGGACCTTCTCAAAAATTGACCACATGCTTGGCCACAAAACAAATTTCAATAGATACAAAAAAATTGGAATAACCTCCTGTATCTTATCAGACCACCATGCCTTAAAGTTAGACCTCAACAACAACAAAAATTATAGAAAACCCACAATCTCATGGAAACTGATAATGCCCACCTGAAACATCAATGTGTCAAGGAAGAAAGAAAGAAAGAAATTAAAGATTTCCTAGAATTCAATGAAAATGAAAGTACAACATACCCAAACTTATGGGACACTATGAAAGCAGTGCTAAGAGGAAAATTCATAGCTCTAAATGCACACATAAAGAAGATGGAGCAATCCCATACCAATGAATTAACAGCACAACTGAAAGCTCTAGAACAAAAAGAAACAAACTCACCCAGGAGAAATAGACACCAGGAAATAATCAAATTGAGGGCTGAAATCAACAAAATAGAAAACAAGAGAAAAATACAAAAAATCAATGAAACAAAGAGTTGGTTCTTTGAAAAAATCAACAAGATAGACAAAGCCCTAGCAAAATTAACCAAAAGGCAAAGAGAGAGCACCCAAATTAACAAAATCAGAAATGAAAAGGGAGACATAACAACAGACAATGAGGAAATCCAGAGAATCATCAGATCATACTTCAAAAACCTGTACTCCACAAAAATGGAAAACCAGGAAGAAATGGACAATCTTCTGGATAAATACCACATACCAAAATTAAATCAAGACCAAATAAACCATTTAAATAGACCAATAATCCCTAAAGAAATAGATACAGTCATCAAAAGTCCCCCAACCAAAAAAAATCCCAGGACCAGATGGTTTCAGTGCAGAATTCTACCAGACTTTCAAAGAAGAAGTAATACCAATCCTCTTCAAAGTGTTCCACACAACAGAAACAGAAGGAACACTACCAAACTCTTTTTATGAGGCTACAATTACCCTGATACCCAAACCACACAAAATGCACCAAAGAAAGAGAACTACAAACCAACCTCCCTCATGAACATTGATGCAAAAATACTCAACAAAATATTGGCAAACCAAATCCAAGAATACATCAAAACAATTATCCATCATGACCAAGTAGGATTCATCCCAGGGACCCAAGGATGGTTCAACATACGAAAATCAGTCAATGCAATACACCATATAAACAAACTGAAAGAAAAAAAAAACACATGATCATTTCCTTAGATGCTGAAAATGCCTTTGACAAAATCCAACACCCCTTCATGATAAATGTCTTAGAAAGATCAGGAATACAAGGAACATTTCTAAACATAACAAAAGCAATTTATAGCAAGCCAACAGCAAACATCAAATTAAATGGAGAGAAACTCAAAGCGATACCACAAAATTCAGGAACAAGACAAGGCTGTCCACTCTCCCCATATTTATTCAAAATAGTACTAGAAATTCTAGCTAGTGCAATAAGACAACAAAAGGAGATCAAAGGGATACAAATTGGCAAGGAAGAAGTCAAACTTTCACTATTTGCAGATGATATGTTAGTATACATAAGTGACTCCAAAAACTCTACCAGGGAACTCCTACAGCTAATAAATGCCTTCAGTAAAGTGGCAGGATACAAGATCAACTCAAAAAAAATCAGTAGCCCTCCTATACACAAATGATAAAAGGACTGAGAAAGAAGTCATAGAAACATCACCCTTTACAATAGCCACAAATAATATAAAATACCTTGAGATAACACTAACTAAACAAGTGAAGGACCTTTTTGACAAGAACTTTAAATCTATAAAGAAAGAAATTGAAGAAGATATCAGAAAATGGAAGGATCTCCCATGCTCATGGATAGGTAGGATTAACATAGTAAAAATGGCAATCTTACCAAAAGCAATCTACAGATTCAATGCAATCCCCATCAAAATCCCAACACAATTCTTCACAGACTTGGAAAGAAAAATACTCAACTTTATATGGAAAAACAAAAGACCCAGGATAGCTTAAAGAATCCTATACGATAAAGCAACCTTTGGAAGCATCACCATCCCTGACCTCAAACTCTAATATAGAGCTATAGTAATAAAAACAGCTTGGTACTGGTATAAAAACTGACATATGGACCAATGGAATCGAACTGAAGACCCTGACATTAATCCATGCACATATGAACACCTGGTTTTTGACAAAGGAGCCAAAACTATACAATGGAAAAAAGAAAGTATTTTCAACAAATGGTGCTGGCATAAGTGGATGTCAATATGTAAAAGATTACAAATAGGTCCATATCTGTCACCATGCACAAAACTCAAGTCCAAGTGGATCAAAGACCTGAACATAAATCCAGTTACACTAAACTTAATAGAAAAGAAAGTAGGAAGCACTCTTATTGGAGAAATTATTTTGGCCACTCCACGTAGTTAAAAGGATATTTATTTAATGGCGTAACTCACAAATTAAGTGAAAGGTAGGTTGCAGGGTCTGGGGAGGGTGTATTGCAATCCAGCGGTGTTCTCCAGAGCTCTGCACAATCCACCTTCACCATTCAGCGTCCTGGCACAGAGAGAGCGCACAGAGAGAGCGCTGGCCCATTCAGCTCTCAGGTCTCCAGGTGCCTCCCCTCACCACGCCTCGTAGGCATGACAGTTGCCAGAGTCTCAATGGGGGTTGGAACTACCAGATCCAAGCTGGAATGGCTACCCACTACATCTCCCCCTTTTTGTCTAAATAAGAAGTTTCTAAACTAATACAAGACTATATACAAAGGAATGGTTATCAAATATTGTCCAGAAATAATGAGGGGTAATGACGTAGATAAGATGTAACTACAACCAATGCAAACAATATCAAGGAAGAAACACATATGAAAATCCCGAGAAGTATAGAGCATAGGTAAATGGCATGTTATAAAGATCATTCAAAGGTGTCCTATCCTAAAGAACCTGAATCTAATACTTAATATGTTCTATCTAAGATATTATATATACTAAGTTATAACTATAACAAATTAAGTGAAAGGTAGGTCGCAGGGTATGGGGAAGGTGTATTGCAATCCAGCGGTGTTCTCCGGAACTCTGCACAATCCACCTTCACCATTCAGCGTCCCGGCACAGAGAGAGCGCACAGAGAGAGCGCTGGCCCATCCAGCTCTCCGGTCTCCAGGCGCCTCCCCTCGCCCTGCCTCGTAAGCGTGACAGTTGCCAGAGTCTCAATGGGGGTTGGAACTTCCAGATCCAAGCTGGAATGGCTACCCACTACCCACTCTTGAACGCATTGGCACCGGAGACCATTTCCTAAATAAAGCACCAACAGCACAGACCTTGAGCACAAAAATTAATAAATGGGACCTCTCGAAATTGAGAAGCTTTTGCATGGCAAAAGACACAGTCAATAAGACAAAAAGACAGCCAACAGAATGGGAAAAGTTCTTCACCAACCCCACATCTGACAGAGGATTGATCTCCACAGTATATAAAGAACTCAAGAAACTAGGCATCAAAATACTGAACAGTCCAATTAAAAAATGGGCTAAAGAGCTAAACAGAGAATTCACAAAACAAGAACTACAAATGGCTGAAAGACATTTAAAGAAATGCTCAACATCCTTAATCATCAGAGAAATGCAAATCAAAATGACACTGAAATACCACCTTACACCTGTCAGAATGGCTAAGATCAAAAACACCAATGACAGTCAATGTCGGAGAGGATGTGGAGCAAAGGGAACACTCCTCCACTGTTGATGGGAATGTAGACTTGTACAACCACTGTGGAAATCAGTATGGTGGTTTCTCAGAAAATTAGGAATTGAACTAACTCAAGACTCAGCCATCCCACTGTTGGGCATATACCCAAGGAATGCTGATTCATACCATAAAGATACATGCTCAGCTATGTTCATAGCAGCACTATTTGTAATAGCCAGAACCTGGAAACAACCTAGATGCCTGTCAATGGAAGAATTGATGAAAAAAAATGTGGTACATATACACAATGGAGTACTACTCAGCAGAGAAAAACAATGAAAGCATGAAATTTGCAGGCAAATGGATGGAACTAGAAAAAATCATCCTGCGTGAGGTAACCCAAACCCAGAAAGACAGTAATGGTATGTACTCACTCATAACTGAATTCTAGATATAAAATAAAGAACAATCAGACCACAACCCATAGAACCATGGAGGCTATATATATAGCATGGAGGTCCCTAGTACGACTGTGGCTTATAATAAATTTCGGTTTTACTCAATTATTAAAAAAAAATAGCCAAATGAATGGAAACACATGAACTATGAACCAAAGGCTGAGGAGCCCCCAGCTGGATTAGGCCCTCTGAGTAGGTGAGACAGTTGATTGGCTTGATCATTTTGGGAGGCAACTAGGCAGTGGGACCAAGTCCTGTGCTCATTGCATGAGTTGGCTGTTTGAAACCTGGAGCTTATGCAGGGACACTTGGCTCAGTCTGGGAGGAAGGGAATGGACCTGCCTGGACTGAGTCTACCAGGTTGATCTCAGTCCTCGGGGGAGACCTTGATCTGGAGGAGGTGGGAATGGGGGGTGGACAGGGGGAAGGGGAGGGGGAAAGGAAGGGGGAGAACAAGGGAACCTGTGGCTGATATGTAGAACTGAATGGTATTGTAAAATAAAATTAAAAAAAAAACAATTTAAAATAACAATTACAAGTTTCATGAAAGAATCCAAGGAATTAAAAGATGACAAAAGAAACAGCTCAATCACTATTCAAAGAATGTACTTAAAGAGAATATATTCCTAGCTGATGTCCAAAAAGATTAAAGCATAAGGCTTAATCAAAATAAAGGTAATACAGTGTTTAAAATTTGAATTTAATAAGGAAATAAAAATATTGAATTCAAGCTAAAGAAATAATGGAATGAAACTTTCAATACCCAAAATAGCAAACACTACAGAATAATTTGAATAATATAGCAAGACAAGGGAATTAAAGGCATATAAATAGGAGATAAAGAAGTAAAATTACCCTATTTGGAGCTCTTATAATACTATAAGATTTGGGAAAAGCCCAAATTTATGTCAGAAAACTTTTTAAATGATCAAGAATTTTTAAGATGTGGCAGGATACAGAATCAGCTTGAAAAGAAATACAAGAGCTTTTCTACTCATAAACAACAAACATACAGAAAAAAAAGGTTATGGAAAGATTCCCATTCACAGTAGACTGAACAAAAAATAAAACATCTAGAAATACGCATCACCAAGAAGGTGAGATATTTATACAAATACCCAGAAAACTAAATCTCTTAAGAAAAAGATGAAAAAAACACTAGAAAATGAAAACAGTTCATGCTTATTGATGGAAATATTATTCTGAAAAAGAACATTGTATAAATAGCTCTTTATATACCCAATGAAATCCTGAGAGTTCATATGTCATTCCTCACAGAAATAGAAACAAAAACTATTCTGGATTTCATATTGATACATAAAAGACTCTAGATAGCCAAATCAGCCCTAACCAAAAATAATATTGACAAAGGGATTGCCATTCCAGACATCTATATATAGTGTACAATTATGATAATTAAAACAGCAAAAAGACATGTAGACCTATGGAATAAGGTAGATGCTCCAAACAGAAATACACATTACTAGAGACAACTAATATTTGGAGAAGGTGTTCAAATCCTAAACTGCATAAAGTACAGCATCTTCAGCAATTTGTGGCAGGAAAACTGAATGTTCATGGGTAAAATAATGAAATTAATACATACCATTTATTTTTTCACATAAATTTCAAGTGGATCAAAATCTGAATTGTGAAATATGAAATTTTGAAACTGCTAGAAGAAAACATATGCAGTATCTTACAGTATATAAATGTAAGAAAGAATTTTATGTATAGGTGTCCATTTGCTCAGGAAATAATGTCATCAATTGACAAGCAGAACATCATAAAATGAGAAAGCTTCTGTGCAGCTGAAGAGACAATCAGTCAGAAGAATATAAAGCCTACACAAAGAGACTGAATCTTTTCCTGCTACACACTGAAAATATAAAGAACTGAAAACAGTTTTAGACAAATGCTCCACTCAAAATTCGGCTATATGGTTCTCAAAAGAGGTAAAAAAAATGGCTAAGAAATATTCCAAAAATATTTATCACACTTAGCAATTAGAGAAATGAAAATTATACAACTTTCATATTTCATCTTACTCCAGGCAAAAAGACAAAAATAAAAGAAAAATAAAAAAAAAAACTGGAGAGGATTCAGGATAAAGGAAACCCTAATTCACTGTTGTTGGAAATGTGAACCATTATGAAAATCAATGTTAAGACCCCTCAAAAAGATAAAAATAAATCCACCATAAGATCTAAATTTATCACTCCTTGTTGTATTCCTGAAGTACTTGATTTGTTACTCCACATACACTTTATCAGTTATGTTTGTTGCTGTTCTAGTCACAATAGCTGGGACATAAAAACAACTTAATGTTTATGACGTGATTATTGGATAATGGAAATATGTACATATACACTATGGAACTATTCATCTCTAAAGAATAATGAAATCATTAGATTTGTAGGTAAATGGAACATACTAGAAAATATTGTATTGAGTGAGCTATTCCAAACCTGAAATACATGGAGTTTCCTACCTTTGAAAAATTTGCTTGAGTAATTCACAAAATTCAGGTAAACGGTTATTTTAAATACTTAAATTTAAAGTTACTTAATTTTTTGATACTTTAATCAAAGATTCTACAAATGGGAGATGTAAAGAAATGCATAGGTTGGGACACGAGAGAAAGAGTACAAAGTTCCTAATCCCTCTGAAAGTAATCTAGCTGCTGGGAATTCTTTATTTTACTATCTAAATGCTATTTGAATGATGCTTTTGGGGGGGTTTATGTAATAGTGATCATATAGATATCATTACAGCATGTTAAATTGTGTCAAAGTTTAGTTGAAAGAAAAATAATAGTAAAATCTAATGTTAATATACTAAGCAGGATTATGCATTAAGGTGAATTCATTCAGATCCTTCTTGATTCCTTTATGCAGTATTAATTTTTTCAGTGTATGACACAGGACCCTCAAATGGGGAAGGACTTATGACTTACTATCAGACAAGAATGAATAAATATTTTTATGCCCATCTTTAAAATAGAAAGGCAGAAAATTTTGAAGAGAATTTGAAATTGTATGAATTATTTTGGGAAGGAAAAATATAATTTATATGAATTGCATTGAGGAGAGAGTTTTAACATAGGAGCAAAATAATTGTCAGAGTATTTGTTATAGTGCAATAAACTTTGAAACATATAATCAGTATCTGTGTATAGTATTCATAAGATACCAGGATAAAAGTCAAGAAGAATTTTTAAACAGTACATTTATGTTATCATAGTTACTAAATTTATAGTGACCGTTATGGTCTTAGTTTTCTCATGCTTCCAAATTCAAATATTGTTGCCTGCATAACTTAAACAACAGAATTTTACTTGTCATAGTCTGGAATGCAAACAATATAAGACCAAGATGTACCATTAGTCAGTTTTTTTGTGTGGATTCACTGATGTCTTACATTTAGGATGTTTCTTCCTGAGAGTTCACATGCTCTCTTTTTATGTGAGTGCTTTTGTTTATGTATGTGAAAGAGAGAAGGAAGGAGAGGTAGCAAGTGGATTATGTCCTTAGAATACACCAACACCATCAGATCTGGAGCACGCATATGTAACTTTATTTAATTTTAGTTACTTCATTTGATACATTATTTTTCAAAACAGAAACCCTGGAGATTGGAGCTCTAAATTATGAATTTTGATAGAAAACCAAACTTCATTACATAACAGACAGCACTATAAGAAATGTGATAGGACCAGCCCCCAGCTCCCATCCTGCCCCAGAGATCCCCTCTGGACAAGAGCTCCCACCCTGCCCTGGAGCTCCCATCTGGACAAGAGCCCCCAGCTCCCATCTGGCTTAGAGCTTCCATCTGGAACAGAGTTAGGCTTCTTGAATCTGTCAGCTCTGTCTGGACTAAGAGTGCTGATAAGACCAAGAATGAATCCATGAGGAGTTAGGCAGATGTCAAGGCAGAAGTACATACAACAAAATAAAGAGCAATACAGCATCACCAGAACCTAGCCCTCCTCCAACAACTAGACCTGAACATCAAAAAACAGGAAGAAGCAGAAGAAAGCAACCTTATGAATAACATCATGAATAGGATAGAGGCTTATATAGAAGAAATCAAAAATAAAATAGAGGAAAAGACAAGCAAAAAATGGGAAGAATGCTAATAAAAACTAGAGGAAAGGACAAATAAAGCAGAAGAAAACAATAAATCCCTGAAAGAAAATCATGAAAAAGCAATGAAACAGATGAAGGAAACAGTCCAAGACCTGAAAAGGGAAATAGAAGAAAAAATGAAGAAGACACAAACAGAGGGAATGCTGGAAGTAGAATGTCTGAGTAAATGAACAGGAACTTCAGATGCAAGTATAATGAACAGAATACAAGAGATGGAAAAGAGGATCTCTGGCATTGAAGATATGGTAGAAGAAATAGATTCATCAGTCAAAGAAAACACTAAAGCCAACAAAGTCATGACCTAAAATGTCCAAGAAATTTGGGACACCAAGAAAAGACCAAACCTACAAATAATAGGAATAGAGGAAGGAGAAGAATACCAATTCAAAGGCACAGAAAATATATTCAACAAGATCATAGAAGAAAACTATCCCAACTTAAAGAAGGAAATGCCTCCCAGTGCTCCGCCAGAGGGTTTATATGAGTGAGAATTGTTGAAGCCAAGGTTGGATAAAGCACAGGGACAAATAACCAAATGAATGGAAGCACAGGATCTATGAACCAAAGGCTGAGGGGCCCCCAACTGGATCAGGCCCCCTGAATGGGTGAGACAGTCATTTGGCTTGATCTATTTGGGAGGCAGCTGTGTATTGGTGCTGGGTCCTGGGCTCGTTGCATGAGTTGGCTGTTTGAATCCTGGGACCTATGCAGGGACACTTGGCTCAGTCTGGGATGGGGGGACTGGACCCGGCTGGACTGAGTCTACCGGGTCAATCCCGGTCCTCGGGGGAGACCTTGATCTGGAGGAGGTGGGAATGGGGGGTGGGATGGGGGGAGGGGGAGGGGGGCGAGAGTGGGAGAACAGGGGAATCTGTGGCTATTATGTTGAACTAAATGATGTTGTAAAATAAATCTACTAAAAAAAAATAAAAAAAAATAAAGGAAAAAAAAAGAAGGAAATGCCTATGAAGATACAAGAAGCATATAGAATACCAAACAGACTAGACCCCCCAAAAAGTCCCCTTGCCACATAATAATTAAACAACTAAATGTACAGAAAATGAAAGAATATTAAGAGTAGCAAAGGAAAAAGGCCAAGTAACTTATAAAGGCAAACCCATCAAAATAACACCCAATTTATCAATGCAGATTTTGAAAGCCAGAAGGACCTGGACAGATGTAATGCAGACACTAAGAGACCATGGATGCCAGCCTAGACTAATATACCCAGCAAAACTTTCAATCATCATAGACCGAGTGAACAAGACATTTCAAGACAAAGCCAGATTTAAACAATACTTATCCACAAACCCAGCCCTACAGAAAACACTATAAGGAAAATTCCAACCTAAGGAAGTCAGATACACCCTTGAAAACACAGACAATAGATAATACTACAGCAGTAAACCCCAAAGAAGAGAAGTACACACACACTACCACCAAAATATAACAGGAATGAACAATCACTGGTTATTAATATCCCTTAATATCAATGGACTTAATTCACCCATAAAAAGACACAGGCTTACAGAATGGATAGGAAAGCAGGACTATCTTTTGGCTACATACAAGAAACACACCTCAAATTCAAAGATAGACACTACATAAAAAGAAAAGGCTTGGAAAAGACTTTCCAATCAAATGGTCTTAAGAAGCAAGTGGATATAGCCATTCTAATATCCAGCAAAATAGACTTCAAACTAAAATCAATCAAAAGAGATCAAGAAGGGCATTGCATACTCACCACAGGAAAGATCCACCAAGATGAAGTTTCAATTCTGAACATTTGAGCCCCAAACAAGGGCACCCACATATGTAAAAGAAACATTAATAAAGCTAAAACCACATATAAAACCCCACACATTAATAGTGGGAGATGTCAACACCCCACTTTCACCACTGGACAGGTCAGACAAATTGAAACTTAACAGAGAAATAAAGGACTTAACTGATGTTATGACTCAAATGGACTTAATATCTACACAACATTTCCATCTTAACAAAAAAGAATATACCTTCTTCTCAGCACCCCATGGAACCTTCTCTAAAATCGATCACATACTTGGCCACAAAGCAAATCTCAACAGATACAAAACAATTGGAATAACCTTCTTCATTCTACCAGACCACCATGGTTTAAAGGTAGATTTCAACAACAACACAAGCTACAGAAAACCTACAATCTCATGAACTGAACAATGCTTAACTAAATCACCATTGGGTTAAGGAAGAAATAAAGAAAGAAATTAAAGACTTCCTAGAGATCAATGAAAATGAAGACACCTCATGCCCAAAGTTATGGGACACTATGAAAGCAGTGCTAAGAGGGAAATTCATAGCACTAAATGCCCACATAAAGAAGTTGGAGAAATCTCACACTAGTGACTTAACAGCACACCTGAAAACTCTAGAACAAGAAGAAGCAAAGTCTCCCAGAAGAATAGATGGCAGGAAATTATAAAATTGAGAGCTGAAATCAATTAAATAGAAACAAAGAGAGCAATACAAAAAAATAATGAAACTAAGAGTTTGTTCTTTGAGAAAATCAACAAGATAGAAAAGCCTTTATCCAAACCAACCAAAAGTCAGAGAGAGAGCATTCAAATTAACAAAATCAGAAATGAAAAGGGGGACATAACAACAGACAATGAGGAAATCCAGAGAATCACCAGTACATACTTCAAAAAGATCTACTCCATAAAACTGGAAAATCTAAAAAAATGGATAATTTTCTGGATAGGTACCACATATCTAAGTTAAATCAAGACCAGATAAACTATTTAATAGTCCAATAACACCTAAGGAAATAGAATCAGTCATTAAAAGTCTCCCAACCAAAAAAAAGCCCAGGACCAGGCGGTTTCAGCACAGAATTCTACCAGATCTTCAAAGAGGAGTTAATACCAATACTCTTTAAATTGTTCCACACAATAGAAACAGAAGGAACATTACCAAACTCCTTCTATGAAGCTACAATTACCCCGATTCCTAAACCAAACCAAGATTCAAAAATGAAAGCGAATTACAGAATGATCACCCTCAGGAACGTTGATGCAAAAATACTCAATAAAATACTGGCAAACAGACTCCAAGAGCACATCAAAATAATTATTCTCCGTGACCAAGTAGGCTTCATCCCAGGGATACAAGGGTGGTTCAACATATGAAAGTCCATCAGTGTAATACACCATATAAACAAACTCAAAGGAAAAAAAAAACACATGATCATCTCACTAGATACAGAAAAGGCATTTGACAAAATCCAACACCCCTTCATGATAAAGGTCTTGCAGCCATCAGGAATACAGGGAACATACCTAAACATAATAAAGGCAATTTATAGCAAGTCAACAGCCAACAACAAATTAAATGGAGAGAAACTCAAAGCGATTCCACTAAAATCAGGTACAAGGCAAAGCTGTTTGCTAGCCCCTTACTTATTCAATATAGTACTTGAAGCTCTAGCCAGAACAATAAGACAACATAAGGAGATTAAGGGGATATAAATTAGAAAGTAATAAGTCAAGCTTTCCCTATTTGCCGATGCCATGATAGTATAATTGAGTGACCTAAAGATTCAATCAAGGAACTCATACAGCTTATAAACACTTTCAGCAACATAGCAGGACACAAGATCAACTCAAAAAATCAGTAGCCCTCCTATATACAATTGACAAACAGACTGAGAAGGAAATCAGAGGTGCATCACCCTTTACAATAGCCACAAATGATATAAAACACCATGGGATAACACTAACTAAGCAAGTGAAGGAACTATATGACAAGAACTTTAACTCCCTGAAAAAAGAAATTGAAGATGTCAGAAAATGGAAAGGTCTCCCATGCTCATGGATAGACAGGACCAACATAGTAAAAATGACAATCTTACCAAAAGCAATCTACAGATCCAATGCTATCCCCATCAAAATACCAACACAATACTTCACAGACCTGGAAAGAATAATACTCAACTTTATATGGAAAAATAAAAAACCCAGTATAGCCAAAAGAATCCTGTAGAATAAAACAACCTCTGGAGGCATCACGATCCCTGACTTCAAGTTCTACAATAGAGCTACAGTAATAAAAAACAGTTTGGTACTGGCATAAAAACTGACATGAGGACCAATGGAACTGAACTGAAGATCCTGAAATTAATCTGCACACCTATGGACATATGATTTTCAACAAAGAAGCCAAAACTATACAATGGAAAAAAGAAAGCATCTTCAACAAATGGTGCTGGCATAACTGGATATCAATGTGTAGAAGACTGCAAATAGATCCACATCTGTCATTTTGCACAAAACTTAAGTCCAAGTGCATCAAAGACCTCAACATAAATCCAGTTACTCTGAACATGATAGAAGAGAAAGTAGGAAGTAGTATTGAACACATTGGCATAGTAGATCACTTCCTAAATATAACACTAATAGCACAGACACTGAGAGAAACAATCAATCAATGGGGCCCCTTGAAACTGAGAAGCATTTGTAAAGGATATGGTCAACAAGGCAAGGTGACAGACTACAGAATGGAAAAAAGGTCTTCACCAACCCCACATCTGACATCTAGAATATATAATGAACTCAAGAAATTAGACATCAAAATGCCCAACAGTCCAATTAAGAAATGGACTATAGAACTAAACAGAGAATTCTCAACAGAGGAAGCTCAAATGGGTGAAAGACATTTAAGGAATTGCTCAACATCCGTAATCATCAAGGAAATGCAAATGAAAACAAATCTGAGATACCACCTTACACCTGTCAGAATGGCTAAGATCAAAAAACACTGAAGACAGCGTATGCTGGAGAGGATGTGGAACTAGGGGAACTCTCCTCCACTGCTGGTGGGAATGCAAGCTTGTACAGCCACTTTGGAAATCAATATGGCACTATCTCAGAAAATTGGGAATCAATCTTCCCCAAGACCCAGTTATACCACTCTTGGGCATATATCCAAGGAATACTCAATCATACCACAGGGGCACCTGCTCAGCCTGTTCATATCAGCATTCTTTGTAATTGCCAGAACCTGGAAACAACCTCGATGCCCTTCAACTGAAGAATGGATAAATAAAATGTGGTACATATACACAATGAAATACTACTAAGCAGAAAAAAAAAACAATGACATCATGAGGTTTGCAGGCAAATGGATGGATCTAGAAAAAAATCATCCTGAGTGAGGTAACCCAGACTCAGAAAGACAAGCATGGTATGTACTCACTCATAGTAGGATACTAAATGTAAAACAAAGATGTCTAGACTGTTACTCACAACTCCAGGGAGGCTACCTAGAAAACAGAATTCTAAGAAAGACACAGTGATCGCCCAATGACAGAGAAATGGATGAGATCTACATGAACAACCTGGACGTGAGTGGGGTAATGACGAGCAAGGGTTGAGGGAAAGAGGCGAGATCCCAGCTGGATCAAGTACAGAGAGGGAGAATAAGAAATAAGAGACCATGATAAATGAAGACCACATGAGAGTAGATAGAAACAAAGTGCTAGAGAGGTCCACAGAAATCCACAAAGATACCTCCACAATAGAATACTGGCAATGGGTGAGAGAAAGTCTGAACTTACCTACTCTGGTGATAGGATAGTCAAACACCCTAATTGTCATGCTAGAAATCTCATCCAATGACTGAGGGAACCGGATGCAGAGATCCTCAGCCAGGCCCCAGGTGGAGCTTCAGGAGTCCAATTGGCGAGAAAGAGGAGGGTGTATATGAGCAAGAATTGATGAGACCAAGGTTGGAAAAAGCACAGGGACAAATATCCAAGTGAGTGGAAACACATGAACTATGAGCCAATAGCTGAGGAGCCCCCAACTGGATCAGGCCCTCTGGATAAGTGAGACAGTTGATTAGCTTGATCTGTTTGGGAGGCATCCAGGCAGTGGGACCTGAACCTGTCCTCAGTGCATGAGCTGGCTGTTTGGAACCTGGGGCTTATGAAGGGATACTTAGCTCAGCCTGGGTGGAGGGGAGTGGACTTGCCTGAACTGAATCTACCAGGTTGATCTCAATCCCCAGAGGAGTCTTTGCTCTGGAGAAGATGGGGATGGGCTGTGGGCTGGGAGGAAGGCGGTGCGGGGAGGACAAGGGAATCTGTGGCTGATATGTAAAATTAAATTAAATTATATAATAAAAAATAAAAAAGAAAAGTGATATATTTAAGAGCCAATCTCATGAAAAATATTTTTAAGGCTCTAAGTTTCATTTTATATATTTATTGTTTCATAGAGAAACATGCATGTCATCATGATCATATGGCTGTCAGAGGACAGCTTTTGGGAATTAGTCTTTTCTTTTGGCAGTGGAAATCCTAAAGATCACAGTCTTTTTATCAGGATTTGGAGCAGGCAACTTTGTCTTTTGAGCCAACTCATCAACCTCAAGTTATAAACATACTTGAAATAAGAAACTGTCGGTGCAATCACAAACACTTATATATTAATAGGTATGAATATAGTATGAGATTAAAATAAATATTTGAAAATGTAACTTACCTAAGCTACTAAGAATATAGAAAATTTGAGAAGTCTTTTATCTATCAATGTGACTAAATTATGATAAATATTTTCAGAGTAAGCTTTGAGTCCAGACACAAAGTTTGAAGAAAGAAATCATCATGTTCAAACAGAAATATTTACATAAAATTGCTGTGTAATAACTAGATAGTTATAATTTTCCTTGGTTATGATAAAAGATGAATTAGATATAAAACTTTAGACTCACAATTTTAAGATAGATTGAACATTTTCTCTAATTTTGCCAAATACAAATAGACTAGATATTGTAACTGTAATTCTTGCTTGATAACTGTTCTATTATATGTAATTTTACTAAGTAAAAGTTAAAACGTTCCTTTTTGATTATTCAAAAAGGGGGGAGTTCTGTGGAATGCCATTCTGTATTCTGTGAATATATTTTGCTCTGATTGGTTGATAAATAAAGCTAGCCAATGGTGAAGCAGAATAAGTTAGGCGGGACATTTCAACTAAAGAGAGAGGAAGGAGTAAAGCAGAGCTGAGAGACACTGCTAGCCACCACCAGGAGAATCAAGATGTAAAGTACTGGTAAGCCATGAGCCACGTGGTAAAGTATAGATTTATAGGAATCGGTTAATTTAAGATGTAAGAGCTAGGTAGTGAGAAACCTGAAACATTAAGACACAGTTTGAAAATAATATAAGCCTCTGTGTGTTTATTTGAGTCAGAGCAGCTGCAGGACCAGATGGGACACAGGAAAACTTCCAGCTATATAAAATAGTAAAAATGAGGACTTTAAAACAGATTGTATGAAGTATACATATCCTAGACATCAAAATATACTGTATTTTTAACAAAAACAATGAGACAATAACCAAATATTTTAACATTGAATACAAAATAGCATAAAACTTAGTCACTATCAGAGCAAGGAATTTGGCTCAGTTTGTAATATGTTTGCCTTGGAAGCCTTCAAACTCAATATTGATTCTTCAACATTTGGAGAAAAAGTCAGGCAAAATACCTGTAATTGCAGCATTGGGAAAACAGAGACAGGTGAATACCTGAGGCAGCTGGCCAGTCGTTCTAATCAAATTGTTAGTTCGAAGGTCATTGTGACACCTGTTTATAAAAATATAGTGGAGAAAGAATGAAAAATAGTCACAGCATACACCATTGACTTCTACATTAATGCAAAAACACATGCATGCAGACCCACAAACAAGCATACTCAGACAGGAAAAACATGGAAATTCATATCCAGACAAAGCCATTAGGGTATATTTGTGAAAGGTTAATAGTGTCTTGCATTTAAAAATTTTTCAAGACATTCTCTGCCTAGGCAGATCCTGTACATAATTCATTAGTGTCTTGAAAATTCTACAAAAATATTAATCAATGAAAATTATCTAGATGAAACTTAGCACAAAGAACTTAAAAGAAGAATAAAAAAGCATCAAATTGTACAAGGAGTTTAAAGTTGGGACACAAAAACACCTCAATCAATTTAAAACAATAAATAAATAAATAAATAAATAAATAAATAAATAAATAAATAAATAAATAAATAAATAAATAAATAAATAAATAGAATGACCTTTGAGAATAAACACCTGACTGATGTTCAAGAAACCACAACTGTAAAGCTTAACGAAATGTGATAGACAATCCACAACTTGAAAATGGAATTCAACGAAGAGAACTAAACTTTGAAAACATTGATGAGAACTCAAGCTGAAATGAATATGGAACTGAAAATCCAATAATTCACGTAGAAAATGGAAACTATTTTATATGTAAAATGAATCAAACAGAAGACAGAATATCAGGAATCCAAGACAAATAAGAGGCTTAAGACCAAATAAGGACTATTAAGAATTTAAACACAGACATACATACACACTCACATACACACACACTCACACACACACACACACACACACACACACACACACACACACACACACACACACACACAGGAGCATACAGGAAATGTGGAACAACATGAAAAATAAAACCACACCAAACTTTCAATTTATAGGTCCAGATGAGGAAGAAGACTTCCATGTTGATGGTATAGACCATTTTTTCAACATTGTAGAGGCAAACTTTCCCCAAATAAGGAAATACACACCCTATAGCTTCTAGAAACATCAAGTGGATAGGATCAGAAAAGAAAATCCTCACAGTATATCATGTTAAAACACTGAGTATACATATCAAAGAAAGCATGTTGAAAGCCAAAAAAGAAAATATTCAAGTGATATATAAAAGAAAACCCATCAGAATAATATCTGATTTCTCAATGGAAACTTTGAAATTCAGAAAATCCTGGAACAATGCATTCCAAATCCTAAAAAGACTATGCTAGCCCGCCTAAACTAAAATACTCAGAAAATTGTCCAATATAATTGAAGGATAAAGAAAAACTTCACAATACTTAAACAATCTTAAACTTTTCATGTATAAGAAACCAAACTAAGAAAATACAGGAAGAAATATTTTGTTCCAAAGAGAAGAATGAACAAAGCAAGGAGATATGGGAAGAAAGGAGAAGCCATAATTATCACCACACAAAATAACATAGAGAATACAAACTACACCACAAAGAATAATATGCTGACCAAAATTCACACACAAACTTAAATAATAACTTTAAATAATAATGGTCATTTTTCTCTAATCAACAGTCAAAGGTTAACTGAATGAATGAAGAAACAAAATCTATTCATCTGTTTTATACAAGAATTACATCTCAGTTTTTTTTTTTTTTTTTTTTTTTTGGTTTTTCGAGACAGGGTTTCTCTGTGTAGCTTTGCGCCTTTCCTGAAACTCGCTTTGGAGACCAGGCTGGCCTCGAACTCACAGGGATTCGCCTGCTTCTGCCTCCCAAGTGCTGGGATTAAAGGCGTGCACCACCACCGCCCGGCTACATCTCAGTTTTAAAGGTAAGAGTTTCCTTAGAGTAAAAGGATGGACAAAAGTACCTTAATCAAAAGGTACCAGGAAGCAGCACAAGACATTATTCAAAATAGGACTAATCAAAAGATATAAGAAAGAACCCTTCTATAATTAAGGTAACAGTCAACTAAGAAGATGTTACTATTCTAAACATATATGCATCAAACACTGGAGCACTCAATTTTATTAAAAATGTACTAGTTGATTTAAAGACACAACATCAATTCATTAATAGTAATTGATTCCATTACCCCAGTTTGTACAATATAGAGAGGTCATTTGCACAAAACATAGAGAAACATCAAAATTAATTAATACTACACATCAAATGGATATAATATGGAATATTATACCCAGACACAAAGAATTCAAATTATACTCTGCAGCACATGGAAGCATTTCTGAAAGCTCACATCCTGGTACACAAAACAAATCTCTACAAGTTCAAAAAGATTGAAATAGCTCCTTGCATTCTATCTGATGGTCAAACTTGAATGTTTATTATTTCTTTGACATTGTTCCAGAAGGTAGAAGGGGCATCTTATTTTCTGCTTGGAATTTTGGTACCTATTCTCATTTCTGGGCTCTTGAACTGTAAGTTTAGGATATACAAGAGAAATAATGAAAAATGGTACTATATAGTTGGGTTCTGAGATAGTCCTTCTTAGCTTTTAAAACATTTCATGAGTTTTTCATACATTATGCTTGAGGTATACCATCCTGGCATCAAGTAAGAAAATGTGCTCATACTATCTTTATTTGTATCCTTAATAAATGATGAAGAACTTATTCTGTCTCATGATTTAAAGGTATTTAGTACATGAATATTTGGTCCTAGGTGGCTTGGCAAAAAATGCATAACAGTAGG
This sequence comes from Peromyscus maniculatus bairdii, assembly GCF_049852395.1. Taxonomy (NCBI): domain Eukaryota; kingdom Metazoa; phylum Chordata; class Mammalia; order Rodentia; family Cricetidae; genus Peromyscus; species Peromyscus maniculatus. Next base: position 66,434,480 of record NC_134875.1, on the reverse strand, counting down.
CAAATATGGTCAAAATCATTCTTCACTTTTTAGTAAGAAGGAAGTGAGAAAAAGTAGAATTATAGTAAGCAGTTTTAGAGTATACCAGAGCTAATACATATATTTGAAATTCAGACTTAATAAATTGTCTAGGCTGCTCTTGAATATCTGCTCCTTCTACATCAACATTCCACATTACTGAGATTACACCTTGAATGACTGTTTTAGTAATTTTTAAAGTTAAAATATTACTTCATTTATTAAATGAAAACATCATTTTCTATTTTCTTGTCCTCCCACCGACCACTCCTATGTGCATGGCCACACTTTTTAAAATGTATTAATAAATATAATAAATAAAACTTGCTCCATCTCTTTAATGTTACTTGTGCATTTCTGAGATAACCAGTTGGTATTGGATAGCCAGCCCAAGGGGTGATATTCTTCTCCTGGGAACACTATTACTCTGATTCTCCACATTCCTAAATTGATTGTAGTTCTTTTTCTTTGTCCAGAGTAGGTCAACATGAGATTTCACTCTGCCATGTCATCATGTGTATTGATGCCATCCTTTATGAGGCTATATTTATACAGCCATGCCAATGAGACTATGTCGGTAATTTCTCCAACATTTCTAAGAGACGAAGTTTCTTAACAGGTTTCCTGATCTTCTGGTTCATACAGTCATTCAATCATCTTTCATTATGATCTCTGAACAGATACAGTAGTTGGGTTGTAGATATATTCATTGAAGCTGGGTGTCACAAGCTCATTTGTTCCTTCATTTTGACCAGTTGTATTTTTATGCAATGGTCATCTGTTAAAAAGACACATTTTCTTTGATGAGGGGTAAGACCTATACTTATCTATGGGTATAAGAATGAATATTTAGAATGCAATTAGGAAGGAGGAAAGACAAAAATAATGCAGTTATATTCTCAAAAAATAAAAGAAAACATAAATCTAATACAAATTCAACTAAATATTTACATTTATTTACAAAGGCTAAATAGAATGCTATTGTTAGAGTTTCTAGGTGTTCACAAAGACTTCTTTTAATTCACTTGACAACTTGATATCTTATTTAAAACTATTAGCTTGAATATTCAGATTCATATCAATTAAACCACCTGTTTTAGAGACATATCTTGGACAAAGAATGGTTGACTGTGGCTAATTACAGCAACCCCACAGGGTATTTTTCTGAAGTGAATTTAAATTAGTTCAAGTACTTCATGAGTAAATTTCCATTCAATTTGCCCAAACATTGAGTTGTACATTATTTTACAGTACATTCAGCAGTGGCTTAAACCAGTTTGTGATTATTATGCTTGGTTTGAGAAAAAAGCAATACATCTGGCAGAAAATAGTTAAGTCTATTAAATTTACTTAGCCAAATTTCAGTGTTTTATAAAACATTCCTTGCCAAGCACTACAAAATAGATGACATGAGTTTGCTGAATCGTCATCTCAAACTTTTGCTCATGAATCAAGAAAATGTAAATACTAAAATCAGGGACTCCTAAATCCAGACCGTGTAGCTCATGAGCCTTCAGATAAAACAATTAGCTCCTAAACCAAACACCTTGCATTCCTTCAGTACTATTCAAAGTATTGGTTATTATCATAAAAAAACAAAACAAAAGATGCCATTTTAAAGGCTGCAGAAGTTACAGAGTATACAGTGACACTGACAGCTGAGCTTTGGGAAAATTTCATCACAAATTGTTCATTATCAACTATTAATGTGGTTGTTCTGTGCTATTATCAGGGTTTTCTAAGTGTTTATGATTAATTACCAGGGAGCAATTTATGAATACCTGATTGATAAAAGAGCCCCTGATGTATAATTAACCACAACAGCCTCACAAATGTATTTTCTTAGAGTTAAGAAACTCTAAGTGGTAGGTGCCTCAAACCATCCTATAATGATTTTTAAAATTAGAATGCCTTCAGTTTCACCTGATACTTACATAACAATGGAACAAATTCTTGCTCGTGTATATATCAACTACAGCAAGTATTCTTTGATTCTCTCAACCTCACATCTTATTTCACAAAAGAGGACAATACAAGTACATTTTAGGCCCACTTATTTTTTAATTTTTGAACTTGATATATGGATACAAATTTCAAAGCAACAAGTAGAAATATCGTTCCAGTACTGAGTTTACAAATGTCTCTATTTTAATATGTAATTAATTAAATGCTTATGCTAAAATTATTCCCTCAAAATAACATTATCCCAGATAATAGCTTCCTAAACATTTTAATGTTTATGTTTTTCTTCCAAATAGGCACAAGCTTTAGAAGACATTGTTTTCCTACTTCTCTGTAATTGACCTTTCAAATATTCTACTAATGTGTAAGCTGATGAGGTAATTGTCTTTTTTGCTGTTTTTTTTCTTTTTTTAAATGTAATGTTTTCCTTCTTCATCCATTTTGTCACAAAGGACACATTTTCTCCTCTTATGGCTGCTTATCAGTCTGTTCTCTTTCCATTCACTATGTTACATTTGTTTTTATTTATATATCTAATGATGGACATTTCATGTATTCTGTATTATGAATAGTGCTACAAATTCACAAAGGAGTGGCGATAGCTTTTCCTCACTCTGACTTCACTTCTTTTGCAAACATTTTCCTGAGGAAGTTTTGGGCATAATGGTTTGAACTTTGTACTTAGTGGTTTCCATAAGGGTTATTCTGATTTATATTCCCATCAACAGTTTATGGGAGTTCTCTTTTTTCTAAACCCTTGTCAATACTTATTATTTAAAAATGTAATTTAAGAAAATATATTTTTAGTATAATTGTAGTATGGCCAGATATGTTAAAAGTATTCTTACTCAAAATATGAATGTATTTTTTTCAATGTGCTTTCCATGTATTTTGAGAAAAATACATCTTAATTTTTAGTATAACTGCATACATTTATTATAATGTTTATCTTTTGAAAATAGCCCAAATATTATGTTATAGTAATAGCTTGGAACACATTCTTTTCCGTCCCAGATTCCAATTCATATATGAATATAAATCAATATATAAATACAACCTGCTAAATTCATTCATTGTTATGCATATATATAGTGCTGACCACTTGGTAATGGATAAGCATTCAGGAGGCTAATCAGTCAAGAAGACTAATACTCACTCTCTTGTTTATTGTTTATTTCTTGTGGGTCCTCAGCAGAAAATAACTCAGCATACAATATACATACAAAAAAAGCTGAAGAAACTGAGTTTATTTCAGCAACATAGGATATGGTTTCTAAAGTTGAATGAAGCATCACTATCTCCAAGTATCTCCAAACCTGCCAGTATCTGACTGGTTATGTCACAGTTCCTTAGTGAATTAGCTTTATATAAGAGGGGCTTCTGTCATCATTTGTTTTTCACCTATTTATTAAGTATAGTAGTATATCTTTCCCAATTAAATGGATTTACATATCATATTACTCCTTCAAATAAAATAATAATCAAATGATGGCAGAGCCCTTAATAATATTTCTGTAATAAAATAGAATAATGGTATAAGTACAAAAGTACAAGAAGTCAAGAAGAATGTATGATGTTACATGTTTGACAAAGCCATAAGCAATCATGTTATTCCATATTTATCTAAAATTACATATAATACATAAATGTGTTTGCATTAGTATATTGTTTAAATGAATTTGTTACTCAGGATGATAATGATCCATCCAAGAACAATAGATTGTCTAATCATGTCAGTGCAAGGTATGAGGAAACCCTTTATAGTTGTTGTTCAGTGAGTTCAATAGACTCTCCAAACAATATAGACTGTGGTGGTTATTTTTTGTTGATTTTCAGAACTTGATGTTAAGTCCTTTCTGTATAAGACACCATGCACTTTAGACACAGGATTCAGAATCAAGCTTTATCTGAACTGAAATTCTCTTCCTTGAGGATTCAATTTCCTAGTATTAGAAAATACTATGCATGCTGATAAGAGAGGGAAGCAATCAACAGTCCAAATCTGACCCACAATAATGACCAGAACAGCAAGGTATTTCTAAAGGAATAATATTAGCACTTTTATCTTTGGTGCAAACAACAGATACCTAATTTTACTTAAGTTCAGCTCAAAAAGAGAATCATGGTAAGTAATGAAAACCTTGTGAAATATCCACAACTAGTGAAGTCATGGATCTTAGAGGAGAACCAAATATTTTAAATTTCCTTAACCAGTATAATATCTAACTGCATTTAAAATATTTATCCTTGTAACCACAGTTATATATAGCTCTTAACCCCTAAAAGAGAAACTTTATTTTGCATTAAGTGGAGACACTTGGAGAAATCTAAAACACATAAAAATGCAGAGAACAACTGATTATAGGATGTCCAACTCTAATTAATATATCTCTCACACAACTTCTACATCTAAGGCTCAGAGAACATCATGGGGGACAGAGTTAAAAAAATAGAAAATCTATTATGTCTTCTACATATGGCAAGGGAACTACACCTGTAGAACCACAATTATATGACTCTCTAAATAAGACTTGAAAAAACGACAACACCAACTGACAGGGAAATGTAAATGGGGAAAATTTTCTCAAGATGCCACCATTAGATAGGAGCTAAAGGCAATTAATGACTGCTGAGAGAGGGAGAATTATTCTTCCTCAGGGACAAACATCCTAACTGATTATCCATTACCAAATGGTCAGCAACATATACTTACAAGCAACACTAAAAGGAGTCAGCATGTTGTATTTTTAAATTAATTTAAACAAATTAATAAAATGTGAACTATATATAAGAATAGTTTAGTATTATATTAACTTTAATATTATATTATATTAAAGGTAACATGGACAATTTATGGTAAAGGCAAATGGCAAGATTCTAGTCTTAAAATAAATATTAGATATAAAGAATATCTGCAAGAGTTGTGAAACATAGACCAAGAGTGAGATCCAAATGTGTTTAATGAAGTTGGATTTGTATAGTATTACTGAATCCAGGGAAACTTATTGACAAGAGACAGGACATGTTTGTGCTCTATATTAAAAAAAACCCTTTATGCATATATTTTTAATAGTTTAGCACATATACACTATTAATAGTTTGAGTGTTCTGGATTAATTATCTAACCCAGTTGCACTTGGTAGAGTACATTATTGATATCAGCATGTACTAATGTAGCTCACTATTCCAAGAAAGTCCTGCATCGAGAAGTCCAGTGAATGAGTGTAAAGTGTATGAAATGATAACCAGAAAAACAGAGAAATCACAAATCTCAAAAGTATGGCAGGTTATTTGACCAGAAAGACAAAACTGAACTCTGCAATGTGACTGCTTTTGTTTTTCTCCTCTCAACAGAGTCTGATGACAAGGAATAGAGAGGAGATTTTTTAGGGTAATCACTTTCTGCCATCCAAGATCAAATACTCTCCAAATAAAACACAACATAAAGATGCAATCCCTGTGTCTCCTAACTTGTATTTGTAGTGACAGGCATAACAACTTTCAGTGTTACAGTTATATCATCAATCTAATTGGTATCCATCTGTATGCAGGTTCCCAGGAAGTGTAACATAGAGGAAAACCTTTTATTTGCATATATCTATTACTATTCCTATCACCAAGAACACAGATTATTTTATATATGTACATATATATGAATACATAATTCTTGGTGGACTGAGAACCACATACACAAAACAGGAATGTCTACCAGGGGACAGCTATCCAAGAAGAGGTCAAGAAATGAATATGTTATAGTAGAAGTGTTAAAATTTTAATTTTGTTTCTTAAAGATAACCTTAGGTTACTCATGACAGACAGAGGAGAAAGAAACAACTAAGTAAATATATAATGCATGTGACAAAGAGTGCAATTATACTCAGAGAATTGAATTATAGGAGAGAAAATAAGAATGTAGTTTCCAGCTAATAATGAGATGAAAAAATTTATACAATGAGCAAAGGACTATTTTAAGTCATGTATAAGTATAGAGGGAGAAGCAATAAATACAGATTTTTTGCCTTCATAGAGCTTACAATCTCAAAGCATTGATAGAAGTCATAGCTGTAAAGATCATGAAGAAATTTCTGTAGAAAATAAGTTTTTACTCTAAAAAATATAGGATAGGGTACAAATTAGGTGACCAATTTGATTCAGGCTATCAATAAAGGCCACATGGTCTTAACATGTTTCTTGAAATTACAATTCTATAGACATCATGATATTTGAAATGTAATCTCAGTCTTATTCCTTTGGCATATATGCCTACCCTCATGCCATTGCTATATTACTTTGCTTCTTATAGCTTTGGAAAATATCAGGGTTACAACTACGTTCGTTTTCATGAAAATATTTTGCTGAAATATAAGTTCACTTGTAATTTCATGTGAATCTGAGGCTGAAAAAAATAGTGACAGTTCTGCCTGTTGTTTTTCTGGGTCTGTAATTTGCTGTAGGTAGTATTTTTTCTCTGAACAATGGTGCTGCTTTTACCCATGGTTACAAAATGTTTACCCATGTATTTTCTTTTTAATTTTGTAAGGTGATGTATTTGATGTATTTAGAGGTTCTATTGTGCATGCTCATTAACTTTTGATCTGAAATTTGCTTAAGTATTTCATTTCACTTTTATTGAGGACTTTATTACAAACCATACTGTATTCTCAATTTACTGTTTGGATTGATCACTGATTTTATACATAACAATATCTTTCTCTGTTTGTCCCTTACTCAGAAAAACTGAACTCATTCAGTTAACTGTGTCTCTGTAGGTACTGTGGAATTTTCATGTAATCCATGCAATGTATGAATCAGGTAAGAAGTATGATTAAGTTAATTATGTACATGTAGAATGGATGGATAATAAAATCTTTTGGAATTATGATATAGACAAAAGGGAGCAAGCAGGAGAGGTTTTGTAAAAGATCTATCGTTTTTGCACAGGCAAGGTTTTGAGAAGGGAGAAATAAAAATTTTAAATCCCAGGAAGTACATGAAAGACGAAGAGATAAAATGTATTCTGGGGAACAGAGACTAGTATAAGGAGCTTAAATATATTTCTTTTGACTCTAAAGCACCTCACATAGAAACCTCTTGACAAGGTTCTTTGAATATACGGTCCTTTTCTCTCCATTTTTGTGACATTTTATCTATGCAAATGCTAATACATTGGTAATTTTGGAAACTGAAACGTTTGCTTTGGTGTTGATATATCAGTTACTGAAACGAGTCATATCCTCTGCTGGTGGCATTTAATAGCCTTCTCACTTTAATAAAACACGTAAATTCTCTAAATTATTTTTTATCTATAAATCTCCTTTCCCTGTATCCCAGGCATGTTCCATGCACAGAGCATTTTCTCTTTCTATTATTTCTGTTTAAATGTTCAACCAAAGCAGCAGCTTGTTCAGCTTATCTAGTAAGAGCTCAGCAACAATCAAAACTGAAGAATGATTATCAAGTATTGTTTAGGAGAAGGGAAAGGTAATAACACAAACAAAATAAAAATACAACCAACAAGAATGACATCAAGCAAGAAACACACACTAAATGTTCAGAAATGTCCAGATTATAGATAAATGGCATGTTACAGAGATTACTCAAGTAGCTGTCCTATCTTCAAGATTGTAACCGTGGTATCTAAAATGTTCTTAGCTAAGATATGATAGGGTTATACCTATAACTATCTAATCTTCAACCCCTGAAGATCTCAGTTCTCAAAGACCTGAGAAGGAAAATATTATCTTAGAAAATAGAAAGCGCATACAAGCATTTTCTGAAAAATAGCAAGAATAGCTAGAAACAGCTGGAAGTCTGGATAGTCACATAAAGTTTCTCAGCACCACTGGGGCATCTATTTTTAGCTACAGGCTTAGAAAATTTGACATACATTTTCAGAAGCAGGAATTTTGAACGACCATCTTACCCTGTCTTGGCAAGGTTTAATATTCTCTTTTCCTTGTGTCCTGCTCATCTGGAAAGGACAGTGTGCCTACGGTTAGCAGTTGAGGAAAGTGCAGTTCTTTGCCCATCAGGCCATTTTGTGCCAAGGAGAAGACAAACTTCTAAATAGAGTATCTTCAATGCCCAGCATTCCCTCAGGAGTAGATCTGTGGTGCCAGGCACAATCGTGTCTCATGTTCTAAGTTATAAAACCATTCAAATGCCATACTCTCTAGGTCTATGAAGTGTTTTAAGATTACCTATCCATCTGACATATGTTTATGTAAATCTAGAAATCATAGCTAACATAACTGTAGATATGACAAGCATGGGTGACTATAAATTTGTAAGTATTATCTACCTAAATAACCTAAAGACTAAGGATTCACATATCAAGTTAAACAGTCTGTGAACAGATGTACAGTATAAGGAAAATGACCTCAAAATTGTGACAATATGCAAAAAATCTTAAATGGATTTATAAATGCCTAGTGCAATATGATAGCAATATCTTTAATATGTGTCAATATATAAAATATCCTAAAGAGATGTAGAACATACCGACAGTATGAGAATTATAATTTTACATTTGTACAAATATACAAAATATTTCAAATACGAGTAGGAACATGTGTACAGTGTGACAAGTACAGTTTAGAATTCTTATCAATGTGCAAATTCTCTTAAGCAGGAGTAGAAACTAGTTTACATTTGTATCAATATACCAGAATCCATATCACTGCAAATTATCTAAGGCTGATAGTTTGCTAAATTAGTTTACTAGTAGATATAATAATCTACCTTAATGTCCTATACCTATCTATGCCCCCTCTTTCTTCTTTTCTTAAGGAGAATCCTGAGAGATTATAATATAATTACATCATTTCCACCATCTCTTTCTTCCCTTTAAACTCTCCATGTACCCTCACTTGTTTTCTTTAATATACATTATTTCTTTTCCATATTTTTTAATTCAAATACACACACATACATTCTCTCTCTCTCTCTCTCTCTCTCTCTCTCTCTCTCTCTCTCTCTCTCTCTCTCTCTCTCTCTCTTCCCTAGTGTTCCCTGTGTTTTAAATGCAGGAAGTTTGATGTAGATGTTTTCATTTGGCTTGGACTCCCTGCAATCTGCTGATCTCTCTGTCTAGTAGTGATAATTTCCATTTGATATAAAAAGAAGCTTATTTGATGAGGGATTACCCAAGAAAGCTGGCTCTGACATTGAAAATATCACTTCTCACTTTTCTCCCAGCAATGATTAACCATCTAAAGATTTTTATGTAACCCCTCCCCGCAGCGCCCGAAAACTGCCAATCAATTCTCAAGGAGGGGTGAAATTTTGTGAGCTATTCCTACCTCCATGATGAAATGTTTGCTGGCTGATCAGTCTCTTGAAGGTTTTATGCTAGAAATCATACATACCTAGAGTTCAAAAGCAGCCACGTTGTGCAGGAAATACAACATTTCAAACACTTTACTTCTTACTCTGCTTCTTACCTTTAACCTAGTGTAAAAGGTGAGGATCCTCTATGATGATCACATTAGGCTTGGCAAACTGTCACAAAACATAAAGTAAGAGATGTAGCTGGATTGTTTCTCGAGTCCCACCTTTTCCCTCATAAACCTGCAGCTGCTTATAAAATAATCACTCAGAAGCTTATATTAACTATAACTGCTCAACCATTAGCTCAGGCTTATTACTGACTAGCTCTTACACTTAAATTAACCTATAATTCTTATTTATGGTTAGCCACATGACTTTAACCTTTTCTCAGATCTATCTTGTCATCTTGCTTCCTCTGTGTCTGGCTGGTGACTCCTGACTCTGCCCTTTCTCTTCCCAGCATTCTGCTCATCTGCTTGCCCCTTGTTACTGGCCAATCAGTTTTTTATTAAACCAGTGTATAAGAGTATTATTCCACAGAAAAAGACAAATATTTGATATTCCTACTTTGGAAAAGGAAATAAATGGTTCTATTCATGCTACCACATAACACCCTAACATGACTTATTGGGTACAGACATGAGCTTCAGATTTCAACAAAAGAAAGACTGTAGCAAGATATGCATGTAAATAAATAGTCCCATTCCAGGAGTTATCTGGTTAATGGTTTTCTCTGTTCTTGTACCACAAGGCAAACTCAAGAAATCCTTGACTTAAGGGGGGTCAATCTAGTTTTAAAGGATAATCACTTCTGTCTTGGGGACAGATTTGACTTCATGTATTATGTTTCCATAATGGAGGTTGACCTTTCTGGAAATGTCTAAACTTCCTAGAATTCAAGGTAGCTATATGATTCTGAAATGACTTGACTCTGCTTTCTGCAATGAAAGAGGATGAAATAGTGTTGATACTCGTTGATTGTTTAATATCCTGACATACAGAGAATAGCTGGTGAACCAAAGTAAAGGAGGCAAACCCAAATGAAGGTAGAAGGTCCAGGCTTTTATCTTGTATTTATTTACATTTTGGATCTAAGTAAAGCATAAATGGGTTTTGGATAAAGTTAAGTCTATGTGTTTCATAATAAATGATGTTCAAAAAATTCTTATTTATATGCAAAACAATGAATCAGGAGACAAATGGCATAGCAAAACTGCAAAGTATATTTTATAAAGATTTTATTAGTAAGTGGGAAAAATACAGACATTGAAAGAGGGAAAAGGAACAAAATAACACCAAGGTTGCTTGATAAAGCGTCAAGAATCATATTATTTTACATTTACCAAATATATACTCTCCAAATTATAGGCAGACATTTTTGTACTGTGAACAAGTTCCCAAATAACCACATCGATACTTAGGATTAAATATAAATGGTTTGCATTGTTTCTAAGTAGCTCCTATAACTTAAATTAACCCATTTTTTAAATTTATGCTTTACCATGTGGTTTTCTCAGCATGACATGTTTATCTTGCCACTCCATGTCTCCTGGTGACTCACCTCTTAATCCCAGTGAGATCTTTCCCTCTCTGCAAGTCCTGCCTAACCCCTTCTTGCCATTTAGCTCTTTAGTAATGAATGAAAGCAACTTGTCTTTACAGGATACAAAAAGATTGTTTTACAACATTTCCCCCTTTTTGTCTAATTAAAAAGAAAGGATTTAACTTTAACATAGGAAAACTATATATGACAAAAACAGTTATCAAATATTATAGTTACAATATCCAGTCCATTTGTGTTTGGCAAATTTAGATAAAATATTCTATTATTTATCTTATTTTTGTTTGCCTGAAATTTTACATCTAATGCATGTTTTATCATTACTAAGGTTTAACTATTAAGTCTTTAACTTCATCAAAGACCCAGAAGGATGTAATATTATGATAGGGATATTTGGCTGCCTAGACAGTCACCCAATGTTTCTTGGAACCTTGGGGCATCCATCTTTGGCCTACAGGTTTAGTATATCTGACAGACATTTTTGAGAAGCAGGGAATTTGAAGGACTGTCATACCTAGTCTTGGCAAAGTTTAGCAGTCACTTTCTTTTGTGTTCTGTTTGTCCAACTAGGAAAGCATATTATCAGCAGTGATGGCAATGGCAATTTAATTTCTTGCCCAAAGAGCTGTCTTTTGCTAAAAAGAAAGCAAAATCCATATGGAGGTTCATCGATGTCTATCATCCTTGTTTCAAGTAGAGTGATGCTGTCAGGAGCAGATGTATCTCAGTATCATGAAAAGCATTATGTTATTAAAACATTTTAAATGCAATATTTTTGTCTTTGAAATTTATGAAGACCATCTATTTAATTATGTCTGTTTAACCTTGAAAACATATCTAATATGGCAATAAATTTGATTATTATACATGACTAACTACTATCCTGCATTTTAATCATATATTATGTTTTTAAATGAGTTGCCTAAGTACAATACCCTAAACAAGAATAAAAACATACACATAGTGTAAACAAATGGATTTAAAATTTGTATTAATAAACCAGAATCCATAACAATGTAAATTATTTAAGGTTAATATCTTTTCAAAAGTAGACTCTACAATCTACCTTTTTTTCTTCTTTTTTTTAAACCATTTTTTTAAATTTATTTTACAACACCATTCAGTTCAACATAATAGCCACAGATTCCCCTGTTCTCCCCCTCTCACCCCCCTCCTCCTCCCCCCAGCACACCCCCCATTCCCACCTCCTCCAGATCAAAGTCTCCCTGTAGGACCAGGGTCGACCTGGTAGACTCAGTCCAGGCAGGTCCAGTCCCCTCCTCCCAGATTGAACCAAGCATCCCTGCATGAGTCCCAGGATTCAAACAGCCAACTCATGCAACGAGCTCAGGACCCGGCACCACCGCACAGCTGCCTCCCAAACAGATCAAGCCAAAAGACTGTCTCACCCGTTCAGGGGGCCTGATGCAGTTGGGGGCCCCTCAGCCTTTGGTTCATAGATCCTGTGCTTCCATTCATTTGGTTATTTGTCCCTGTGTTTATCCAACCTTGGCTTCAGCAATTCTCGCTCATATAAACCCTCTTCTTTCTCACTAATTAGACTCCCAGCGTTCCACTCGGGGCCTAGCCGTGGATGTCTGCATCCAGATTCCTCAGTCCTTGGATGGGGTTTATGGAACAACTATCAGGGTGTCTGGCCATCCCATCACCAGAGTAGGTCAGTTCCTGCCATCTCTTGACCATTGCCAGCAGTCTTTTGCGGGGGTATCTTTGGGGATCTCCGTGGGCCTCCCTAACTCTCTGCTTCCTCCCCTTCTCATGTGGTCTTCATTTACCATGGTCTCCTATTCCTTGTTCTCCCTCTCTTCTCTTGATCTAGCTAGGATCTCCCACTCTCATTCCCTCTACCGTTGCTCTTCATTGGTCCCACTCATGACCAGGCTGTTCATGTAGACCTCATCCATTTCTCCGTGTCTTTTTTTGGGTCCCGTTTTTCAGGTAGCCTCACTGCTGATGTGAGTAGCAGTCCAGTCATCCTTGTTCCACATCTAGCATCTTCCAATGAGTGAGTACATACCATATTTGTCTTTCTGAGTCTGGGTTACCTCACTCAGGATGATTTTTTCTAGATCCATCCATTTGCCTGCAAACTGTATGATGTCATTGTTTTTCTCTGCTGAGTAGTATTCCATTGTGTATATGTGCCACAATTTCTTTATCCATTCTTCAGTTGAAGGGCATCTGGGTTGTTTCCAGGTTTTGGCTATTACAAACAATGCTGATATGAACATAGCTGAGCAAGCACTCTTGTGGTATGATTGAGCATTTCTAGGGTATATGCCCAGGAGTGGTATAGCTGGATCTTGGGGGAGACTGATTCCCAATTTTCTAAGAAAGCGCCATATTAATTTCCAAAGTGGTTGTTCAAGCTTGCACTCCCACCAGCAGTGGAGGAGAGTTCCCCTAGTTCCACATCCTCTCCAGCATAAAGTGTCTTCAGTGTTTTTGATCTTTAGCCACTCTGACAGGCATAAGGTGGTATCTCAGAGTTGTTTTGATTTGCATTTCCCTGATGATTAGGGATGTTGAGCAATTCCTTAAATGGCTTTCAGCCATTTGGGTTTCCTCTGTTGAGAATTCTCTGTTTAGTTCTAAAGCCCATTTCTCAATTGGACTGTTGGTCGTTTTGATGTCTAATTTCTTGAGTTCCTTATATATTCTGGATATCAGTCCTCTGTCACATGTGGGGTTGGTGAAGATCTTTTCCCATTCTGTAGGGTGTTGCTTTGCCTTGTTGACCATATCCTTTGCTCTACAAAAGCTTCTCAGTTTCAAGAGGTCCCATTGATTGATTGTTTGTCTCAGTGTTTGCGCTACTGGTGTTATATTTAGGAAGTGATGTCCTATGCCAATGCATTCAATACTACTTCCTACTTTATCTTCTAGCAGGTTCAGAGTAGCTGGATTTATGTTGAGGTCTTTGATCCACTTGGACTTAAGTTTTGTGCACGGTGACAGATATGGATCTATTTGCAGTCTTCTACACGATATCCAGTTATGCCAGCACCATTTGTTGAAGATGCTTTCTTTTTTCCATTGTACACTTTTGGCTTCTTTGTCAAAAATTATATGACCATAGGTGTGTGGGTTAATGTCAGGCTCTTCAATTCGATTCCATTGGTCCACTTGTCGGATTTTATGCCAATACCAAGCTGTTTTTATTACTGTAGCTCTATAGTAGAGCTTGAGGTCAGGAATTGTGATGCCTCCAGAAGTTGTTTTATTGTACAGGTTTCTTTTAGCTATCCTGGGTTTTTTGTTTTTCCATATGAAGTTGAGTATTATTCTTTCCAGGTCTGTGAATAATTGTGTTGGTATTTTGATGGGGATTGCATTGAATCTGTAAATTGCTTTTGGTAAGATTGCCATTTTGACTATGTTAAACCTGCCTATCCATGAGCATGGGAGATCTTTCCATTTTCTGACATCTTCTTCAATTTCTTTTTTCAGGGACTTAAAGTTCTTGTCATATAGGTCCTTCACTTGCTTGGTTAGTGTTACCCCAAGGTATTTTATGTCATTTGTGGCTATTGTAAAAGGTGATGTATCTCTAATTGCCTTCTCAGCTTCTTTGTCCATTGTATATAGGAGGGCTACTGATTTTTTTTAGTTGATCTTGTATCCTGCAATGTTGCTGAAGGTGTTTATAAGCTTTATCAATTCCTGGGTGGAATCTTTGGGGTCACTCAAGTATACTATCATGTCATCTGTAATTAGGGAAAGCTTGACTTCTTCCTTTCCAATTTGTATCCCCTTAATCTCCTTATGTTGTCTTATTGCTCTGGCTAGAACTTCAAGTACTATATTGAATAAGTATGGGGAGAGTGGACAGCCTTGCCTCCTTCCTGATTGTAGTGGAATGGCTTTGAGTTTCTCTCCATTTAATTTGATGTTGGCTGTTGGCTTGCTGTAAATTGCCTTTATTATGTTTAGGTATGTTCCCTGTATTCCTGATTGCTCCAAGACTTTTATCATGAAGGGGTGTTGGATTTTGTCAAATGCCTTTTCTGCATCTAGTGAGATGATCATGTGGATTTTTCTTTGAGTTTGTTTATATGGTGTATGACATTGATGGCCTTTCGTATGTTGAACCACCCTTGCATCCCTGGGATGAAGCCTACTTGATCATGGTGGATAATTGTTCTGATGTGTTCTTGGAGTCTGTTTGCCAGTATTTTATTGAGTATTTTTGCATCAATGTTCATGAGGGAGGTCGGTCTGTAGTTCTCTTTCTTTGTTGCATCCTTGTTTGGTTTAGGAATCAGGGTAATTATAGCCTCATAGAAGGAGTTTGGTAATGTTCCATCTGTTTCTATTATGTGGAACAATTTAGAGAGTATTGGTATTAACTCTTCTTTGAAGATCTGGTAGAATTCTGCGCTGAAACCATCTGGTCCTGGGCTTTTTTGGGTTGGGAGACTTTTAATGACTGTTTCTATTTCCTAAGGGGTTATTGGGCTATTTAAATAGTTTATCTGGTCTTGATTTGACTTAGGTATGTGGTACCTATCCAGAAAAATGTCCATTTCTTTTAGGTTTTCCAGTTTTGTGGAGTAGAGGTTTTTGAAATATGTCCTGATAATTCTCTGGATTTCCTCAATGTCTGTTGTTATGTCCCCCTTTTTATTTCTGATTTTGTTGATTTGGATTCTCTCTCTCTGTCTTTTGGTTAGTTTGGATAAGGGCATGTCTATCTTGTTGATTTTCTCAAAGATCCAACTCTTTGTTTCATTAATTTTTTGTATTATTCTCTTAGTTTCTAATTTATTAATTTCACCTCTCACTTTGATAATTTCCTGGCGTCTATTCTTCCTGGGAGACTTTGCTTCTTCTTGTTCTAGAGCTTTCAGGTGTGCTGTTAAGTCACTAGTGTGGGATTTCTCCAACTTCTTTATGTGGGCATTTAGTGCTCTGAATTTCCCTCTTAGCACTGCTTCCATAGTGTCCCATAAGTTTGGGTATGTGGTGTCTTCATTTTCATTGATCTCTAGGAAGTCTTTAATTTCTTTCTTTATTTCTTCCTTAACCCATTGGTGATTCAGTTGAGCATTATTCAGTTTCCATGAGATTGTAGGTTTTCTGTAGTTTTTGTTGTTGTTGAAATCTTACTTTAAACCATGGTGGTCTGATAGAACACAGGAGGTTATTCTAATTGTTTTGTATCTGTTGAGATTTGCTTTGTGGCCAAGTATGTGGTCGATTTTAGAGAAAGTTCCATGGGGTGCTGAGAAGAAGGTATATTCTTACTTGTTAGTATGGAATGTTCTGTAGATATCTTTTAGGTCCAATTGGGTCATGACATCAGTTAAGTCCTTTATTTCTCTGTTAAGTTTCGATTTGGGAGATCTGTCTAGTGGTGAAAGTGGGGTGTTGAGATCTCCCACTATTAATGTGTGGGGTTTTATATGTGGTTTAAGCTTTAGTAATGTTTCTTTTACATATGTGGGTGCCCTTGTGTTTGGGGCATAAATATTCAGAATTGAAACTTCATCTTGGTGCATCTTTCCTGTGAAGAGTAATTAATGTCCTTCTTGATCTCTTTTGATTGATTTTAGTTTGAAGTCTATTTTGTTGGATATCAGGATGGCTACCCCTGCTTGTTTCTTAAGACCATTTGATTGGAAAGTCTTTTCCCAGCCTTTTATTCTTAGATAGTGTCTGTCTTTGAATTTGAGATGTGTTTCTTGTATGCAGCAGAAAGATAGGTCCTGCTTTCGTATCCATTCTGTAAGTCTATGTCTTTTTATAGATGAATTAAGTCCGTTGATATTAAGGGATATTAATGACCAGGGATTCTTCATCCCTGTTATTTTTGGTGGTAGTGTGTGTGTACTTCTCTTCTTTGGAGTTTATTGTTGTGGCTTTATCTATTGCCTGTGTTTTTGAGTGTGTATCTGACTTCCTTTGGTTGGAATTTTCCTTCTAGTGCTTTCTGTAGGGCTGGGTTTGTGGATAGGTATTGTTTAAATCTGGCTTTGTCTTCGAATGTCTTGTTCCTTCCGTCTATGATTAATGAAAGTTTTGCTGGGTATATTAGTCTGGGCTGACATCCATGGTCTCTTAGTGTCTGCATTACATCTGTCCAGGTCTTCTGGCTTTCAATGTCTCCATTGAGAAATCGGGTGTTATTCTGATGGGTTTACCTTTATAGCTCACTTGGCCTTTTTCATTGGCTGCTCTTAATATTCTTTCTTTATTCTGTACCTTTAGTTGTTTAATTATTATGTGTCGAGGGGACTTTTTTGGGGGGTCTAGTCTGTTTGGTGTTCTATAGGCTTCTTGTATCTTCATAGGCATTTTCTTCTTTAAGTTGGGAAAGTTTTCTTCTATAATTTTGTTGAATATATTTTCTGTGCCTTTGAGTTGGTATTCTTCACCTTCTTCTATCCCTATAATTCGTAGGTTTGGTCTTTTCATGGTGTCCCATATTTCTTGGACATTTTGGTTCATGACTTTGGTGGCTTTAGTGTTTCCTTTGACTGATGAAACCATTTCTTCTACTGTATCTTCAATGCCAGAAATCCTCTCTTCCATCTCTTGCATTCTGTTGGTTATACTTGCATCTGAAGTTCCCGATCTTTTACTCAGGTTTTCTATTTCCAGCATTCCCTCTGTTTGTGTCTTCTTTATTTTTTCAATTTCCCTTTTCAGTTCTTGGACTGTTTCCTTTGTTTGTTTCATTGCTTTTTCATGATTTTCTTTCAGTGCTTTATTGTTTTCTTCCAGGACTTTATTGTTTTCTTCTAATTGTTTGCCCTTTCCTCTAGTTGTTTACAGCATTCTTCCAATTTTCTTGTCTTTTCCTCTACACAAGCCTCTACTTTCTTCGTGAAATTACTCATAAGGCTACTTTCTTCTACTTCTTTCAATTTTTGGTGTTCAGGTCTAGATGTTGGAGGCGGGCTAGGTTCTGGTGATGCTGTATTGCTCTTCATTTTGTTGTATGTACTTCTGCCTTGACGTCTGCCCATCTCCTTGTGGTTCCTTCTTGGTCTTATCAGTGTACTTGTTTCAGAAAGAGCTAACAGATTCAGGAAGACTCTCTCTCTTGTCCAAAAGGGAGTTCTCTTGTCCAACTCTGGTCCAGAGGGGAAGTTGGGGGCAGGATGGGAGCTGGGGGCAGGTCTCTAAGTCTCAGGAAGTGGCTGGGGTCTCGGGCAGATGGGCGTGGGGGCAGGGCGCTGAGATTGCAGGGGCTGCCTGGGGGCTTGGAAAAGGGGATCCTTCCCGGTGGGGCTAGAAGGGGACCTGCCCGGTGGCCAGAGCCTGGGGCCGAGTTGGGCGGGTCTTCCCGGGATGGTGCCCAGGGATGGGGTCCGGGTTGGACCCAGATACTCACCTCTGGTCCAGAAGGGAAGTCGGGGGCAGGATGGGGCAATCTACCTTTTATCTCATCATTTTTATATTATATTCCCCTTTTTTCCTTTAGAAAGAGATCTTTGAATCTAGTTTATTTGTTTAGCTTTTTCCTGACTATAACAAATAAAAACTTGTAACCAACACTCCCTAAATCATAACAAACATTTATAATCCACCAAATAAACAAAATAAGCCCAAACCCACCTCTTGGGAATATGGGCATCATTCTCTAGACTGCTTCCCATTGTCTGGGGGTGCTAGTATCTTTGGGGGATCCTGAAAAGATCAGGATAATGGTCAGTTCCTGTGAGGTTGAACCATCTCTGCCAGCAGTCTAAAGCTGTTTTGGATGTAGAAATCTGAGGATATTATAGCAGAGATACTCTGAGATGATGGGATCACCTGGGACATACATTTTTATTGGTGTCTGGTGCCCTTACTCTGAAAATACATAAACCTTTAAAGGTAATATACATATCTATATTAATATATGTATAGCCTGTGAATGTTACACAAGTCAATTAATGATTTTTTTTGTTTTATATTTGAGCAAGTAATATATACATCATTTGTCTTGTAGTTTTTCTACGTTTATTTCTTTATGTCTATAGCCAGGATTTTCTGGGGGTCTTCCCCAATCAAACCTGATCTTCTTCAACCTAGAATGAATCTACAGCCTTTAGTTTTCTATGGGAACAAAAACATAATCTCTTCCCCAAAGCAACACATCTTTTGAGTTCTGTTTGTAAGTGAAGACACTTTAAATATATATAGGTTGGATTAATTCAGCTATCTCCATTATCCATTGTCTCTCAGAATCTGTCACTTTTTTATCAGCAATCAAAAAAATTAAATTCAACCCAACACCACATAGAATCCAGACTCCATGTGTATTTCCCATCCCTATGTGGCTTATTCTTATGTAGTGTATATTATATATAATACATATTAAGCAATATATATAATATAAAATAAAATATGAAATATATACTTATATGACATTATGCCACTGGGATGTCAATGTTCTCCTCAAGAGCCATATAATGCACAATATTCAGTACCAGGCATAAGAAACTTCCTTTCTAAAAGTTCAAGAGAATAGTCCAACTGATTATCAAAACAATACAGATTGGTTATATAGCCCTTGCTTAATTCTCAGATGTTGAAGTAAGTCCCTATTGTTAAAGATCCAACATACATTAGGCAATGATCTGGGAGGATTTGAACTGGACATAATTTGAAAGCCTCTTTCTGGCAGTCTAGTTTTCACAGTACCAGAGGATACTGTTACCAATGGAAGGAAGCAATTAATATTCCTACTTAGCTGTGATACCACTACAGTGACCATTATGGAAAGAAATCCATTAAGATGCAATAAATGGCACTCATGTTGGTAGTAACCACCTGCTGTCGAATTTGACTTAAGGCCTACTCAACAGGAGGAAAATCATGTATGGTACTAGATACCTGGCCAAATTTCCAGAACTAGTCAAGTTCAGGACCAAGAAAAGAATCTATTACCATCTCTTTGCAAGACCAGCATAATTTCATACTATATTTGAAATCTTATCCTTATCTACAGAGATAAATATAGTTACCATCCCTCATTAAAGAAGCTTCTCTTCATATCAAATGTAAAACATCATAGAAAACCACAGATGGTCACAATTCAGAAATTAACAGATCATGAGGATCCCATCCTTAATGGATACATCTACATCTCATCTCCTACAACTGTGTATCATCAAATAAAAGGGGATAGAATGATGGTAAGTACCAGAATGCCAGGAAGTCTACTGTGAAATGTTTTTTTTCCCCAATAAACAGATGACTACTAGGTCCTCTACATAGCAAGACAATTGTGCAGCTTGATCTGCTTAAGAGTCCTCTGGAAGTAGGATCAGAATCCATCCTGGTGCATGGGCAGGCTTTTTGGAGTCCACTACCAATGATAAGAGACCTCGCACACCCTTGAGGGAGGGGGGAGGCTTGGACATGCCTCTATTAAATGTACCTCCCCATGGGAGGACATACCTTCTTATAGGAGGGAATGGAGGGTGGGCTGATAAGCAGAGGCTGTAGGGGTTGGTGGAGGGAAGAGGAGGATCTTTGATTGGTATGAAAAATGCATAAAAATGTTCTTAATAAAATTAATTAAAATAATAAGACCAGAAAAATAACAATATCAATAGACGTACTCATGCATGAGGGGTAAAATTTCATGGACACCCACCCCTAGGTAAAGAATTATATACAACTAATGATGTCTGGGAGAGGGAGAAATTTGCTCTCCATGGGATTGGCCCCATTATTGGTTATCCAATACACAGTGGTCAGCAATAAACTGTATACACACAAACAACAAAAATAGACTCAGTAGATTATTCTGGTGTGTGTGTGTGTGTGTGTGTGTGTATGCAACAATAATAATCAAACAATAAAAGGCTACCAATTTTAGCCTGGGGAATATGGGAAGAGGAAAAGTATGGGAGGTGTAAATATCTAGATGGAGGAAATTGAGAACAAAAGAGATGTGATTCTATTTTAGCTAAAAGATATATGTAAACATTAAAATGAAATTACAATTAATTGATCTTAAAGTGAGTTTACCATGTGCAAAGCCACTGAAATTGCTAATATGCAGTCCAGAAATCTTAGTGTTTCCACTTATGAATTGCATAGTTGTAGAGAAAAATATTCAGCTAGTAAAATAGAATTTATGCACTTTGAAAATAATCCCCCCATCAGTGTGTTTTAATTTCACAAAGAAACTAAGCATGTCGTTGCAGCAGTATTTATATTATAAGAGATTTAATGTCCATTAATGGAATCAGAAATGTATGTGCCTATCATTCACTTGTTTCTAGGAAATATTTTATGAGATTCCATTTAGATACATAGCCAAGCCAATCACCATACTAACCATATTCTGCAAAATGTGTATCAAAGTATCATGTCTTTCTCTATGTACCAGTTGTCCTAGTTTCACCAGTAACTGTTACATGAAACTCCTCAAGGAGTCTACATGTTGCTTTTATTCTAACATTCTTCAGACTATTTCTCATCAAGGAACTGTAGTGATTTCTTTGTTCTTTTCTTCTTCTTTTTGCTTTCTTTCTCCCTTCTTATTTAATTTATTCCTTCTTTTGTTTGTAAGATAAACAATTGCTCATATCAATTCCCCTTTTTCTAGGGCTTTAATAGTAACATACACCATTTTCAACACCTCGACTGATAGAGATACTGTAGAGTCTAGACATTTATAATTATAAGTTTATATCATGTCTCTTTTCTCCTCTTGTGATTTTCTTGTAGTCCTTTCCCACAATGAACCCCTATTGATTCTTCAATTTCTCCTAACATCCCTTTAATTTAAATCCCTCATTTTCAAGAAATCATCCTCTGTTCACCTATCTTACCACATCCTTTTTGATCACTCATCATATTCTTACTGAATCACACTCATTTAATTTTGATTGTGAAGTCTTAATTGAAACTCACCAACTCTATATTTATTGAGCCACTCATTCTTGCATTTACTGTTTTAATTAGATTGACAACTAAGTGAGGGCAGAGGCATCCATTCATTTGTTGGCCCATACTCAGCATTTAGCATGTAACTTGTTGACAACCTTGTACATATATTCTTACTATTGCATTTGAATTTGGCAAAAACAAATTCATAAAAAGACTGTAAAAATCTCATAAATAAAAATAAAAATGGGGGGGGAAAGACAGGAAATTCATCATGATCGAAGAGACAGTAATTTCATTCAACTGGTATTGTGAAACGCTTATGCAAGAATTTGAATAACTAACTAATGGTTAGCAGGAAAGTATAAGCAAAGAAATTTCTTTTTCAAATATGTATAATGAAAAGATAAATATGTATGCTTGCTAAGAAGTATTGAGTGTCAACATCTGGCTATTTTTCAAGGGTGAAAGTAATGAATCAGTTGAATGTGGAATGCAATTAAAGGGCCTATAAGCAAAAATGGAAAGAGATATTGTATGGGAGCAAGTAGGAAAAGCTGAGATCAAAGAAACAAAGCAAAGAATGATTAAAAAATAAAATCTTTGGGACTATCTTAACTACATAAAATGAAGAGATAGTTATCTACATTACATTTTATTGAAATGAAGATATATGTCTGTTGCTTGTAAGTGCTTTGTATTGAAAATCAGTTGATACTAATAATGAAATACCAAATTTTGTATAGTTATTTTCTGTTGTATGAAAAAAAAGACTATAAAACTCATAAAAGAAAACAAGAGTTTAAATGACCTTCAGATCTAAGAATTGACAAAAGATGAAGCACAATCCTAATTAGTCTTAACACTAAAAATCCAGACTCAAATATCAGGGTGAACGCTGAAAAATCAGAGAAGCAGAGCAACCAACTACTAGAGACTTCATACCTCTATGAAATCTCAGACCTACTAGGGCATTCTTTCTCTATGAATCCTCATACTGAATGGAGGAGAGATCCTATCTCCACCCACCTTATATTCCTGTCTCAACCTCCAAATGCTGGGATCAAAGGAATGAGATCCCAAGTACTAGTAACAAAGGTGTGAGCCTCCTTGGCCTGTTTCTGTTTCCCTTTTAGAATGGATCAAACTAGTGTTGCCTGGGTGGTCTTGAACTCCTGATCTTCCTGCTTCCTCCTCCCAAGTTCTGGGATTAAATCTGTATGCCTGCCACCACTGCATGGACTCTATGGTTAACAAGTAGCTAGCTCCACACTCTGATCTCCAGGCAAGCTTTACTTGTTAGAACACAAACAAAATATCATACAACAAATAGATCCTTTGCTCTGATATTGAAAGCATAGGTAACAAAAGGAGAAATAGGTGGGCTAGATTTTGTGAAAATTAAAAGTTTTATTCTGTGGTGGCTAGCATCTTGCCACTGGTATTGGGCAGGTAGAGAATACCCATAGGCACATCTGATACTGCACACAGCCACATGGAATGGGCTGGATTTGAGAGACACTCAGGTGGGGCAGGTGCCACTATGATGAGCAAGTACATGGTGGAGAGATGGTAGAGAAAGAGAAGTTGAATTGCTTGTGCAATATGAAGAGAGGAAGAACTGGAGAAGCAAGGGTGATGAGGAACATGTAGATGAATTTCTAAATGGCCTTATTAAATAAAAACCATGGAACCAGATATAGAAGTAAAAGCCTGAGAGCGATCAGGGAATTAGGGAAAGCCACAGCTAACCTTAACTCACCAACTCAGCAGCTTCCAAATGTGAGTTACTTCCTGTCAACCCACATCTATATGCCTTGCTCTTCTGTCATCTGATTTGCTCTCTCAGTCCAACTACATCAGTTCCTCCTCTCACCCAGCTCTGTCAGTTCCTGTCTGTCTGTACAGATCTCCAGACCTCCATGGTTAACTAGTGTTGGAATTTAAGGCGTGTGCCACCACACCTGGCTCTATTTCCAGTGTGGCCTTGAACTCACAGAGATCAAAACAGATTCCTGCCTGCCAAGTGATAGGATTAAAAGAGTGTGCTAACATCGCCTGAATTTTTATTTACTTAAAATGGCTTTCTTTTTCCTCTGATCTCCAGGCAAGCTTTACTGATTAAAGCACAAATAAAATATCACCACATTTCAGCACAAATAAAATATCACCACAGGAACAGCCTGTTTTGAGTAGCCTATGCTGTTACCTGATGCCAAGGAGATGCCCTGGCTGGTGTTGCTCCTGAGGGCTATGTCTGGATCCATGGCCACATAGCAAAAGTGGTTGGGATCAATGTCCAGGGCCCATGTTATCACCAAATGCCATAGGGATGTCCGAAGTCTGGTCTACTTCCTGGGGCCATGTTGATGTCCAAGGGCTGCATAGAGCTCGCTCTGTCACTCAGTGGCTGCAACAATTCAGATATTAGGCCCACCCCTCACTTGTTCAGAACAGTAGAGCTGGCCCTGGTACAGGTGAGCCGGTCCCAAAGGCATGAGCACAAGAGAATTAGCTTTTCCCCTTGACAGAACAGTGTTGGAGAAATTCTCCCCCAACACCCCCAAAGACATGAGAGTAGGCGAGCTGGCCTCACCATTTGCTGGAGGCAGCACTTGGGAGTATGGGTGGAGGTGGGGCTCAAACCACACCTCAGGAGAACAGTAGAATTGGCCCTGATGGTGTGGGCATGGGAGAATCTATCTTGGCTCTTGCCAGCTATGACAGGCAGCAGAGCTGACCCTGCCTCTCACCTGGACAAAGCAATAGAGCTGATTGTGGTGGCACAGGTGTGGGAGAGAAGGTGACTTACCAATTTAGCTTTCACCCAGGCCCAGATCCAACATTTTGAGCTACCCACCCCAACATCCATCCCATCAAAGAACTGCGGGAGCTCATGAAGAGGCCTGAAGAACCAAACTCACAGAATCTCCATGACACAGGGCAACAACAGAGTTTCAAAGACATGTCCCAGTGAGGATCCAGTATTGATAGTGTAGCAGAACCCAGAGGCCTAGAACCAGACCAATGACTCATTACAATGAACATTTGCAAGTAAAATTGGGCAAAAGCATAGACTGTGTGACATACCATGATAAACCAAAGCTTCCATGGTGAGATTTTTATTTGTTTATTTTGTTTATTTGTTTTTGTTTCTGTTCTTTCTTATTTTTTTAATCACTTATACTTTTGTTTTCTTCTGGGGGGAATTTTCAAAGTTGGAGAGTGGATAGGTAGGGATGAGAAGATGAGTGAGATTGGGATGCATGATGTGAAATTCACAAGGAATCAATAAAAATTTTAAAAAATATATGATAGTATGATAGTTTGGGTAAATTTTAATGGAAAAAATCATTCTAGAAATGCTGAAATTATGTAGTTGTGTTTGGACAATGGCTCCTCTTGTTCCCTGAGATATTTTCTGCCATTGGTTCTTTAGGCCAAAGTTAGTAAGACTGGTTTCTGAGTATAAAACAGACATTTGTATACGCCCCCCCACACACACGCATGCACGCACGCACGCGCATTCCTCTGTACATTCAGTAAATTAGTATCATGACAAAAAAGCTTTTCCTGGATATAATCACATGATCATGTGTTATGAAATATTGCCCTCCAAGCATAAAAGTTATAACCATTTCAATCAGTAAGCCCTAATTACCTTTAACAGGCCCTTAAGTTCAGGTATGTTTGTTTCCTCAATGAAGCAAGGAGAAAAGCGTGTTATTAGACTCATAGCTGAATTTCCAGCCACTCCATCTTGAAGCCCTTTTTACTTCTCTCCAATCCTTATGTAATTCTAATCCATATGTGAATTTTCTCAGGAGATGACATATTATATAGAAGATCTTAGGTTAGTTGCAGAGATGACTCCATTTATGGACATATGGAGAAAGTGTCATCCATGTTCTAAGACTATACTGTGATTTTCTCATTTTCATGTCATCCATGCTTCTGTAAGTAATGCTTCATCAATATTTCTGTAGGGATGCTCAATAGCCTTGTTTGTTAAACAAGCAGGACTTGGATAGAAACTTTACTCTGTATTGATAAAATTCTTTCTTGGGGGAGATATAAGCAACATCTACTCCCTCCCCTAAAATTAACATCTTAACAACAAACTAAGGCATGATTCCACTTAATTTTATTTTGTGGAACCAATGACTTAGTGATAATAGGTGAGGAGTCACTTACATGGAATGTGTGCCCCTTCCATAACATTCTGCACCTGGAAAGCCTTTGGCCAGCAGGATGAGGGCTTCCCAATAGCTTCATAAATGGAACCTTCCATGTCTCCATTGGGCTATATACACTAAGCATTCCTAAAGGATATCAACAGTTAAATAACAGTCACTTACAAGTTGTATGGAGAGGTTAGATGTGCATGTGATACTCTTGTGAAGCATACCATCCGTCCAGGATGGAGTATAAACAGTCAACAAACCTAGCTGAGATAAACCTTTTGCAAGACAATAGGACTGAACTCCCAAAGATGGTGGTTGCTTGGATCACAGTACAGGTACTCACATGAGATTGTCATTCGAGTCTTATTTGGGGAAAGTAGAGGTTTTCTAGTGAGGAAAGTTAATGAAAATAAAATGTAAATTTTATTTTCATGAAAATAAAATATAAATTGCAGAATTGGTGAAAATTGTTGCAAATCACAAATCTGATAATATTTTAGATGCAGAGTGTAGTAAGATCTTTTACAACTCAAAAATTAACAGAAAGCCAAATAGTTCAATTCAATTCAGTTTTTCTTAAGTAAAAATAGATTTCTATCTCATACAATACATTCTGACCACAGTTTTACCTCTCTCACCTCTTACCAGGTCTCCATCCTGTCCCCTCTCTTTTGGATCTACTCCCCACCCATTTCTTTTCAGAATAAGAAAATAATAAAACTCCAAGAGACAACAATCGAACAATACAAACCAAAATGCAGTAGGATAAGGACATCAGTCCTAGGCAAGGCATTCCAGCAGAGTGAAAAAAAAAATGCCAGGAGCAGGCCAAAGAGTCAGAGACCTATATACCTATGCAGGATTTCCACAAAAAACACAAAACTAACATCCAAAACGTACACACAGAGGACCTGGGGCAGACTCCTGTAGGCTCCATGCTAGCCACTTCAGTCTCTATGAGACCATATGTGACCTGCTTACTTGATTCAGTGGGCCATGTTGCTCTGGAGTCCTCTGTCCCCTTCTGACTCCTACAATCTTTCTACCCCCTTTGCCTCCACTGTTATATATATGAAAGAGAGAGAGCAAGAGCGAGAGCGAGGACGCGCGTGAGAGCGAGAGCGAGAGCGAGAGCGAGAGCGAGAGAGAGAGAGAGAGAGAGAGAGAGAGAGAGAGGGGGGGGGGGGGGAAATGCTGTGGGACGGTCTGTATGTCAAATTGCTCTGATTGGTCAATAAATAAAACACTGATTGGCCAGTGGTCAGGCAGGAAGTAGGTGGGACAAGGAGAGAGGAGAATTGTGGGAAGCAGAACGCTGAGGCAGAGAGTCACTGCAGCCACTGCCATGACCAGCAGCATGTGAAGACGCCAGTAAGCCATCAGACACGTGGCAAGGTATAGATTTATGGAAATGGTTAATTTAAGATAAAAGAACAGTTAGCAAGAAGCCTTCCATGGCCATACAGTTTGTAAGCAATATAAGTCTCTGTGTTTACTTGGTTGGGTCTGAGAGGCTGTGGGACTGGCGGGTGACAGAGATTTATCCTGACTGTGGGCAAGGCAGGAAAACTCCAGCTACAAATGGCGCCCAACGTGTTGGCAAAAGTTTCTACCTAAAACCCGAGAAAAGATTCTAAAACGGAGCTAAAAACAGCTTCCTAATTGTCTCTCTCAAATGAGCGGCAGCCTGCCGGTTTGAGCTACTGGCGGGTTCCTAGCGTGAGAGCTCGGTCTGCAGTATGGCGGGAATGAGGCCTCTGCAAGTGGCACATTAAGCTGCGTGGTGGATTTAGCCTTTGCTAGTACAAAACAAAAAGAGGTTTCTGGGCTACATGCTGCTTAGATAAAAGCACAGACCCACAATGGCTCCCAGAGCTGGCAGAAAACGTACCACCACCATGTTGGGAAGCTGAAGTGGGTGGAGCCAGTAGCCACAGCACCATTTCAGGCTTAAAAGGCTGCAGTTTAAAGCAATAGGCTCAAGGTAATATAAAACATAAGCCACATAAAGATGGCTACCACACAGAGAATCTGGATTATGTTCTATTTGATATTCGTAACAGAAGAGAAACATTTGATTGCAAAAGCTGTTGAGTTATGACAAAATGTGTGTTTTAAAGGTACCTTAACTTCAAAATTCGGATGTAAGGATATGTTGCTTTGGAAAGGAGGCTCTGCTTTTGTTTCCACAGAAAGCCAGGGGCTATGGATTTGTTCCAGATTAAGATACATCAGGTTTGACCAGCTAAGACCACCTGAAAGGTCTCCGATGACACCATGGCCCAGATGATCCAACATCCAGAATTGTTTCAAGGCAACTGGCTCAGATGATACGGTCTCACAGACTACTCCATGATCCTAAAATTTTCTTTGTGTCCCCATAAGATACAGCGCCCCCCTCCAGCAGGAAGTAGTAAGAGAAACTACGCCCAAATTCCCAAATATACCAAGCTGACTTTGGAGATGTGTAAAAGTTAAAACCTTCCTTTTAAAAAAAAGAAAGGGGAAGTGCTTTTGGACGGTCTGTATGTCAAATTGCTCTGATATGTCAATAAATAAAACACTGATTGGCCAGTTGTCAGGCAGGAAGTAGGTGGGACAAGGAGAGAGGAGAATTGTGGGAAGCAGAAGGCTGAGGTGGAGAGTCACTGCAGCCGCCGCCATGACCAGCAGCATGTGAAGCCGCCGGTAAGCCACCAGCCACGTGGCAAGGTATAGATTTATGGAAATGGTTAATTTAAGATAAAAGAACAGTTAGCAAGAAGCCTGCCATGTCCATACAGTTTGTAAGCAATATAAGTCTCTGTGTTTACTTGGTTGGGTCTGAGAGGCTGTGGGACTGGCGGGTGACAGAGATTTATCCTGACTGTGGGCAAGGCAGGAAAACTCCAGCTACAGGAAAATCTTCTGTTTCTTATTTTAGTGGGATTGCTTTGAATTTCTCTACATTTAATTTGATGTTGGCTATATGCTTTCTTTAATTGTACTTATTTTGTTTAGGTATGTCCCTTGTATCTGCAGTCTCTCAAATACTATATCATGAAGGAGTGTTGGATTTTGTTAAAGACCTTTTCTACATTTGATGAGGTGATTCTTTTTTCTTTCAGTTTGTTTATATGTAGGATTGTGTTTACTGAGTTTCATATATTGAACCACCCCTGCATCTCTGGGATAAAACCTACTTGATCATGGTGGATGATCTTTGTGATATATTCTTGTATTCAGTTTGCAAGTACTTTATTAAGTATTTTTTCATCTATGTTCATAAGGGGAAATAGTCTGTAATTCTCTTTCTTTGTTGCGTCTTTATGTACTTTAGGTATCACAGTAACTGTGGCTTCATAAAATGAATGATTCAATATTTCTTCTGTCTGTGTTCTGTGGAATGATTTGAAGAGTATTGGTATTAACACTTTTCTTTGAAATTCTGATAGAATTCTGTGCTATAACAAATCTGGCCCTGGACTCTTTTTGGTTAGGAGAATTTTAATGACTGCTTCTATTTCACTATGGCTATAGGTCAATTCAAATTGTTTGTATGGTCTTGATTTAACTTTTGTACGTGACACCTATCCAGAAAAATTTTCAGTTTCCTTTAGATTTTTTCAATTTGGTGGAGTATAGGGTTTTAAAGTTATGTCCTTATAATTCTCTGGATGTTTTTCATGTCTCTTGTTATGCCCACCTTTTTCTTTCTGATTTTATTGATTTTTATATTCTCTCTCTGTCTTTTACTTAGTTTTGATAAAGGTTTGTTTAACATGTTGATTTTCACAAAGATCCAACTCTTCCTTTCATTCATTCTTTGTATTCTTTACTTTGTTTCTATTTTATTGATTTCAGCCCTCACTGTGATAACTTGCCATTTGTACCTCTTGGGTGTGCTTTCTTCTTTTTGCACTAGAACTTTCAGATGTGTTGTTAAGTTGCTTGTGTGCAATTGCTCCATTTTTGGAGGCACTTTTGTGGACACTTAAGTGCTCTATGTATTATTGTTGCTCTTAGCACTGCTTCCATTTTGTCCTACAGGTTTGTGTATGCTATATATTCGTTTTCAAATAATTTGAGGAAGTTTTAAATCTCTTCTTTATTTCTGCCTTGACATACTTTTTTCATTCAATAGAAAATTGATCAGTTCCCATGAGTTTGTAGGCTTTCTACTGTTTCTGTTGTTGATATCCAGCTTTATTATATGGTGGTCTGATAGGATACAAGGAGGTATCTCAATTTCCTTGTATCTGTTGAATCTTGCTTTGTGTCCCACCCAGTATGTGTTCAATTTTGGAGAAAGTTCTATGAGGTGTAGAGAAGAAGGGACTTTCTTTTGTCTTTGGGGAAACACTCTGTAATTATCTGTTAGGTACATTTCTTTTATACCCTCTGCTAGCTCCATTATTTTTCTGTTTAGTTTTTAACTGGATGACTTGTCTATTGGCGAGAGTGGGGTATTGAAGTCTCCAGGTATCAGTGTGTTAGTGTCAATATGTGATTTAAGCTATACTAGTGTGCTTCGTTTCATTTTGTTTTGTAAAAGAACATACCTTTGTATTTGGGGCAAAAATGTTAAGTAATAAAATGTCAACTTGGTGAATTTTTCCTTTGATGAATATATAGTGTCCCTCCCCATCTCTTAGTTTTCATTTGAATTCTATTTTGTTAGAGAGTAAAATGACTATATCAACTTGCTTCAGAGGTCCATTTGCTTGGAAAATCATTTTACAACCTTTGACCCTGAGGTAATGTTTGTCCTGGATGTTGATATGTATTTATTGGATGCAACAGAAGGATGAATCCTGGTTTTTACCCATTCTATTAATCTGTGTCTTTCTATTGTGGGTATTTAGACAAAATGATATTGAGAGATGTCAATGACCTATGATTGTTGTTTGATTCCTGGAAAGGATTAATTTTTCATCTGTGAATCGTTATAAATTGGAGGTAACTTTCAGGTTAGGGATGAGTGTTTATGTCTATTTCTTCCCCCAGTGCTAGGAGCCCACCATGCTCAGACCCATGTAGGGACTGTCCATGTTGCCCCTTTGTGAGTTCATATGTGCACCAATACTACTGTGCTTACAAGGCTGTTTCCTTGATTTCCATCATAGTCTCTGATTACTATGATGTATCTTCCTCAGGAATCCCTGAGTCCTAAAGTGAGAGAAGGATTTGAAGGTGACATACCAATGAGGACTGAGAGCATCAAGTTCTCTCTTTCTCTGCCATTTTTCCATGGCCTAACAAATCTCAGTTTCTTGTCCACCCAAGCAGTGTGTAAATCCAATCAGATATTGACTAGTTTCTCCCACAAGATTTTTGCCACTATTGCACATCATTATAGATCAAATGGTTTGTAGGTGGGCTTGTGTTTACCTTTTTCTTTTGGTAATATGCAAGACTGTCTTGAAATACCATGACCACTATTCTGTGGGTATAAAGACCAGGCAGGTATAGTGGTACATATCTATAATCCCAGTAACTGTAGAGACTGGTGCAGGATTGGTGTTTATGAATTCAGATCAGCTTCCTTGGCTTTAGCCTAAGGTTTATAAGACCTAATTATATGCACAATTGAAAGGAAATGCTTGGAAGAGGCTTATTGCTAAACAATAAGTACCAAAATAAAATTGCCTTAAAGTCCAGTAATTCTTGACCCTACATATAACAGAATATTATGTGTATAGATATGAAAGAATTTATCTTTTGTAATGGAAGTACACCCAGAGATTTGAAACAGGCTCATTGATATAAGTAGGCTGTCTGTCATCCCGACATTTAAAAAAATGTGTTTGCCTTTCTGATTCTATAAATGAAACACTTTAATTTGAAACATCTGTGTCTGATTTAAAGTGATACTATTTTATGTAACTATAAAAAACTTTTTAATTTTATGACTATTTAAATTAAGTAGTATGGAAATAGGAAAAAAACTACTTTTCTTTAGAAGAGCCTTTCCATTCCTTAGATTTGAATAAGAATGCCTCCATTTCTTTCCAAGCAGGTGCAAAAGATAGAGTTATTGTATCTTTAGAGTTTCTTGGAACTAAATTTTGTCATATAACTTCATCCTGTGCTGGAGATGCCATGAAGAGAAAACGAGTGCCAAAACAGATTGAAGAAAGCAAGAAACAAATGCCAAGCAATAATCAAACATAAGAATAATAATTGCTACCTCCAAATATTTCAAATATATATATATATATATATATATATATATATATATATATATATGTGTGTGTGTGTGTGTGTGTGTGTGTGTGTGTGTGTGTGATGGCTTGTGATGAAAATGTGCTTCTTTCAGCTACCAAAAATAGAGAAAGGGATTGGAAACAAGAGGAAAAATATTGTATTATTCAGTGATCTTTAGAATGATAGAACTTATAGAATGAATATATATATATATATATATATATATATATATGAATGACTTACAGGGCCGGACGGTGGTGGCGCACGCCTTTAATCCCAGCACTCGGGAGGCAGAGCCAGGCGGATCTCTGTGAGTTCGAGGCCAGCCTGGGCTACCAAGTGAGTCCCAGGAAAGGCGCAAAGCTACGAAGAGAAACCCTGTTTCGAAAAAACAAAAAAAACAAAAAAAAAAAAAAAAGAATGACTTACAGCTTGTGGTCCAGCTAATCTGTCAATGTCTGCCTATGTATGGAGGGTCTAAGATTTCAGTAATTGTTCAGTCTTAGAGGCTAGATGTCTCATCTTGTTTTTAGTATATGCCAGAATTATGAAGAAATAGGATCTAATGCCAGTGAAAGAATGGACTTGGTAGTGGGGTGAGAGCAATCAGGCAAAGATCAAAATCTTCCTTCTTTCATATCGTTTTTTAGGCCTCCAGCAAAAGACATGGCCCAAATTAGAGGTGAGTCTTCCCAATTCAAAATATATAGATTAATGTTGTGTCTTCCCATCTCAAACATCTGTATTAGAATTGAGTCTTCATGTTGTAGAATATTATCTTAACATGTATTACATTTGTTTATACTATGGTACAGTTTTTTTTAATGATGCAAAGGTTTATTGTATTATTTCATGTTGCATTTGTTTAACTCTGTGAAGCTGTGATACTTTTCCTGTCTAAAACACCTGATGATCTAATAAAGAGTGGAATGGCCAATAGCAAGGTAGGAGAGAGGATAGGTAGAGGGTAGGCAGAGAGAATAACGAGAAGAACACATGGGGAATCAAGGATTGAGAAAAGGAGAGGAATACAGGGGCAAGCCATGAAGTCAGAACCAAAGAAAGGTATATAAGATAAAGATGAAACCCCAGGAGCAAAATATAAACAGGACAATTTAAGTTGAGGGAAGCTGGCTGTAAACAAGCCAAACTAAGGCCAGATATTTATAATTAAGAAGTGTCCATGTATGATTTATTTGTAAGCTGGGTGGCAGGACCCAAAAAGACTAAAAGAGGGGGAAAAAAGTACATCTTCACACTTCAAAGTAAGCAAAAGTCCCTCACAGGTGTGTGCCTTTATTTTTGCTTTTAAGTTAAGTAAATATGTAGTCAAGTTGATAACCAAGAATAACCATCCATTTGTTCAAGACTATTTTCAGCAGAATTCTAGTAATTCTATTGTTGCATGACATGCCAGTTGCCCACTATTTTGTACCTTGAAAATTATTATGTCTATTAAAAAGCTATAATAATTAAGTAAACCTGAAAATAAATATTGTTAAACTTTACTTGCTAAATAAAATAGCAATAATAATGCATTTAAATAAAAGTAATTTACTTATCAATTTTCATCATTATTTTGGATAGTATAATATTTACCAATAGATGTTTCACTATGTTTAAAAAGGGCATGTTGTGAAGTATTAAATATTTAGTTAATTAAGACAGTTTCATTATCATTTTTATTTTGGATGGCATATCAGCTTATATGTAATATTGTTACCTTTGTGTTACCTAGGCAACAAAAAGTTCTCCTTGAGTATTTTGGTAATGTGTTTTTAATGTTTATTTAACTTTTCTACAATTCTCATTAAAATTGTCCCATAAAGATATCTGTTTACATGAGGCCTAAGTTGTGTCAGGACTCCACAGCAATGGAGAAAAACTAATAAAACAAATGACTTAGTCTATCTTCCTGAAATAGTTTTAGTGAATATTTGAATAAAGAATGTGAAATGCATATTATGATATGTGGCACTTCACATGAATTATCTCACTTAGTTTTTACTGCAGATCTAGAAAATACTTTGTCTTATTGATTGTCTCCATTTATAGATAAAGTAATTTGGACAATGAGACTCTAAATCCACACATGTATTGGTGAAATTATTAAGGCCATTCCACGTAGTTAAAAGAAGATTTATTTAATGGTGTAACTTACAAATTAAGGGATAGGTAGGTCACAGGGCCTGGGGAAGGTGTATCACAGTCCAGTGGTGTTCTCTGGAGCTCTGCTCCATCAACCTCCACCATTCAGGGTCCCGGAACAGAGAGTGAGCGCTGGCCCATCCAGATCTTGGGTCCCCAGATGCTGCCCTTGGCCCCGCCTTGTAGGCATGACAGTTGCTGAAGTTTCAATGGGGGTTGGAACTTCCAGATAAAAGCTGGAATGGCTACCCACTACACACATGTAGTAATTTTGGGATCTGAAACCTGACAGTCTTCATCTGTACAAACTTAGACATCTTTCCCCTGTGACAATGAAGAAGGCCTAATTGATGGGATTCCTTTGTTTATAGTTCAATATAATCCTTCTTCTATATGAGATATGATGTGCTAAACATCTGCTTCTGATAAATAGCCTTGTCCAATAGTAAAATATTACTCTACTAATTAATTCTTTGACAGTTATAGAGTTTGTAGATAGTCATTTGCTGGTTTGTCCCATATCAACAACACTAATAACATGACATATTCCCATTGACATGTGGATATCTTTTACCTATGTGCAAATTAGGAGACATTTTAGTAACTGAATGTGACTGTAACTTCAGTACCACATCAATAATGCATCAGTGAAGCAAGTAACCATTAGCTGATGTTTGGAACCATAATTATGTTTCCCATATAAATGTGATTACTATGGCTATTAAAGAAATAGTATTTGCCTCATTCTTGTCTAAGATCCTTCTATGTTTCTGCCAAAGATATTGATGTCTAAGAAATGTTTAAATTTTTCTAATGTTGCATATGTAATTAATCATTTTAAAATTAAATTAAGCTACATAATAAAAATGGTAAATAAAACTCTTCCAATTTGTACCAATAAGATGCTCAGATGGCATAGACACTATTTAATCTGAGTTCTATTCCCAAGACCTACAAAATGGAAGCAAGAACTGATTCCCATAGGTTGTCCTCTGAGCCCCACAGAGGTACTATGGCACTCAAAGAAATTACTACACTAAGTAATCTTCCAATTATCATCTTTAGCCACTTGTCCCCTTATCAGTTAGAATTCAGTTATATTTAGGCAAACTATATTATCACAAAAGTGTCTAATAATCCTGTTTCCCAATTAGTCAGTCCATCAGTAAAAGGTAATATTAGATTCACTAGGATTCACTTAAAACACACTTAAAATATATTCATGAAGCTTGAATTTAAAAGCAATAATAGAAATACCTTGTAGATATGCAAAATTCAGGCCCATGGTGCTGGCAAAACTTTCTTGGCTCTAGACAAAATAAGGACATACATAATTTTTATGTAGTAGTTAATTTACATGACATCCATTCTAAAGTGTTCTTTATTCATTGATTTATGGTAGAAATTAGTGATTTTCAGGTTTGGAAAGATGGTTCAGTGGTTGAGAATACTTGTTGCTCTTATAGGATGTGTGGATTTGATGCTAGATTCTCATAAATCTATTAGCAATGATCTGCTGTTCCATAGGATGCAAAACATATTTCTGCCCATTATTTTCACACTATATTTATGTGGTGCACAAACATACATTCAGGAACAAACTCATACAAACAAAATAAAATATGTATTAAAAAACCAAGTTTGTATATTTCAGTGATGATAGACTAAATACTATATGTAAAAGAATGCAGCCCTCCTATATACAAATGACAAATGGCCTGAGAAAGAAATCAGAGAAACTTAACCCTTTACAATAGCCACAAATGACATAAAATACCTTGGGGTAACTCTAACTAAGCAAGCGAGGGACCTGTATGAGAAGAACTTTAAGTCCCTGAAGAAAAAAATTGAAGAAGTAATCAGAAAATTGAAAGATCTCCCATGCTCATGGATAGGTAGAATTAACATAGTAAAAATGGCAATCTAACCAAAAGCAATCTACAGATTCAATGCAATCCCCATCAAAATAACAACACAAATTTTCACAGACCTGGAAAGAAAACTACTCAACTTCATATGGAAAAAACAAAAATCACAGGATAGCCAAAAGAATCCTGTACAATAAAACAACCTCTGGAGACATCATGATCCCTGACTTCAAGTTCTACAATAGAGCTACAGTAATAAAAACACTTTGGTACTGGCATAAAAACCAACATGAGGACCAATGGAACCAAACTGAAGATCCTGAAATTAATCCACACACCTATGAACATATGATTTTCGACAAAGAATCCAAAACTATACAATGGAAAAAAGAAAGCATCTTCAACAAATGGTGCTGGCATAACTGGATATCAATGTGTAAAAGACTGCAAACAGATTCATATCTATCCCCATTCACAAAACTTAAGTCCAAGTGGATCAAAGACCTCAACATAAATCCAGCTACTCTGAACCTGATAGAAGAAAAAGTAGGAAGTAATCTTGAATGCATTGGCACTGGAGATCACTTCCTAAATATAACACCAGTATCACAGACACTGAGAGAAAAAATTAATAAATGGGACCTCTTGAAACTGAGAAGCTTCTGTAGGGCAAAGAACATGGTCAATAATACAAAATGACAGCCTACAGAAAGGAAAAGATTTTCACCAATCCCATATCTGACAGAGGGCTGATATCCAGAATATATAAAGAAATCAAGAAATTAGACATCAAAATACCCAACAGTCCAATTAAAATATGGCTATAGGGCTAAACAGAGAATTCTCAACAGAAGAATTTCAAATGGCTGAAAGACATTTAAGGAATTGCTCAAAATCCTTAATCATCAGGGAAATGCAAATCCAAACAACTCTGAGATACCATCTTACCCCTGTCATAATGGCTAAGATAAAAAAAAAAAAAACAATGAAGACAGGTTATGTTGAAGAAGATGTGGAGCAAGAGGAACTCTCCTCCACTGTTGGTGGGAATGCAAGCTTGTACAGCCACTTTGCAAATCAATATGGCACTTTCTTAGAAAATTGGGAATCATC
Source organism: Peromyscus maniculatus bairdii (assembly GCF_049852395.1). NCBI lineage: Eukaryota > Metazoa > Chordata > Mammalia > Rodentia > Cricetidae > Peromyscus > Peromyscus maniculatus. The sequence continues at coordinate 66,397,257 of NC_134875.1, read as the reverse complement.
CTCCCTCAAGACCCAGCTGTACCACTCTTGGGCATCTACCCAGGAATGCTCAATCATACCACAAGGACACATGCTCAACTATGTTCATAGAAGCATTGTTTGTAATAGCCAGAACCTGGAAACAACCTAGATGCCCTTCAACTGAAGAATGAATAAATAAAATGTGGTACATATACACAATGGAGTACTACTCAGCAGAGAAAAACAATGACATCATGATATTTGCAGGCAAATGGATGGAACTAGAAAATATCATCCTGAGTGAAGTAACCCAGACTCAGAAAGACAAACATGGTATGTACTCACTCATAAGGGGATACTAGATGTAAAGCAAAGGATAGCCTGGCTGTAATTCACAATTCCAGGGGGTTACCTAGTAAAGAGGACCCTAAGAAAGACACAGAGATTGCCCCATGACAGAGTAGTGGATGAGATCTACATGAGCAAACTGGGGATGAGGGGTGGTAATGGAGGGCAAAGGTCAGGAAAAGGGAGCTTAGGGGAGCAGGAGGTCACATCTGGATAAGGAACAGAGTTGGCGAACAAGGAAAAAGATACCATGATAAATGAAGACCCCATTGTAGCTTGATTTTTTCACCTTGCCCACAGTCAGGACAAATCTCTGTCACCCGCCAGTCCCACAGCCGCTCAGACCCAACCAAATAAACACAGACACTTATATTGCTTGCAAACTGTATGGCCGTGGCAGGCCTCTTGCCAACTGTCCTTATCTTCCTAACTGTGCTTTTATCTTAAATTGATCCATTTCCATACATCTATACCTTGCCATGTGGCTGGTGGCTTACTGGCGTCTTCACATGCTGCTGGTCATGGCGGCGGCTGCAGCCTCTCTGGTCATTGCGGCGGCTGCAGCGTCTCCTTCTGCCTTTCTGTCCTTTTATATCTCCTCTCTGTTAGTCCCACCTATCTTTCCTGCCTAGCCACGGCCGATCAGGTTTTATTTATTAACCAATCAGAGCATACAGACCATCCCCCAGCACAGCCAAGTGCAGACCATCTCAAACACCTGCACTCAGGCCCATGGTCCTAATCATCCTCTATATGGACCTGCTGGGTAACGCCACAAAGAACCTGAGAATGGGCTCCCACAGGACCTACAGAACATCCCACAACACCCCATGGGAATAGGAAGAAGCAGAGAGCTAGAGAGGTCCCCAGAAATCCGCAAAGATACCTCCAATATAGACTACTGGCAATGATCAAGAGAATGCCTGAGCTGACCTACTCTGGTGATCAGATGGTCAAACACCCTAACTATCATGATAGTACTCTCACCCAGTGACTGATGGAAGCAGATGCAGGGATCCACAGGCAAGCCCCAGGTGGAGCTCCAGGAGTCACATTGGTGAGAGAGAAAAGGGATTATATGAGCAAGAGATATCAAGAACCATGATTGGAAAAAGCACAGGGACAAATAGTCAAACTACTGGAAACACATGAACTGTGAACCAATAGCTAAGGAGCCCCCATGGAACTGGACCAGGCCCTCTGGATAAGTAAGGCAGTTGATTAACTTGAACTGTTTAGGAAGACCCCAGGCAGTGGGAACGGGACATGTCCTCAGTGCATGAGCTGGCTTTTTGGAACCTATATCCTATGCTGAGACACTTTACTCAGCCTTGGTACAGGGAGGAGGGGACTGGACCTGTCTTGACTGAATCTACTAGACTGGACTGACTCCCCAGGGGAGTCCTTGCCTTGGTGGAGGTGGGAATGGGGGGTGTATTGGGGGGGAATGCTCAGGGGTGGGAGGAGGGAGGACAGGGGAATCTGTTGCTGATATGTAAAATTAAATTAATTATAAAATATTTTTTAAAAATGTATGCATGAGTTGATGACTCAAAAATCTTCAGTTTTTTGAATTTGTAACCCTTTTATAAAGCAATTTAAGTATGTTTTACTTCCAAATGACCCCATTTCTCACTACAAATTCAGAGATTCTTCTAAATGGTAACATTTTGTTTTAAGTTATATTCATTATATTTCTTCATATTTAAAATATGAAAGTAAGATGTGGTATACATTTGTTATCTTCCTTACTTGACATATATAATCATATTTTATATTATCTTTTAAGTAGACTTTATTGAATTATGTTTAGAATTCCAGTGTCTAAATTGGTGAAAGTCTTAGTGTCTATCATAAAGATAGACATTTTTGCTTTAAATGAGTGTTTATTGAGCACTGGATAAGCACAAAGTTTATTTGCTTAGTTCTGGGAGGGCAAAAAATTTATTTGAAACATATATTATTGTACTGGCATAAATTACTACTTATTTTGTATCATGCCACCAAGCATTACCCTTTTAGATGGATGCAACACCTTGCTTCTATTGTAGAGACACAAAATCTTGTCCTTTTATGTTTTATTTGTCAGATATTTTAGGAGGTCTTCACACAATAAATTACTGAAGTATAAGTTTAGTAATGTTAAATAAGAAAAGGAAATGACAAGTTCCTGTGCCTACTTTTTAAATTTTTAGTATATCTTTTACTATTTAATATAATTTTTTAATTAAATTTATTGTGATCATATTCTTCCTCTTCCAAAAGTACTTCCAGATATTGTCCATCTCCCTACCCACCTATCTTTATGTTCTTTCTACAAAAAATAAAAATGCCAAAAACCCAATAAAACAATAACCAGCCTGAGATGCATAAAACAAAATAAAACCCCACACACGTACACCCCATACCTGCTAAACTGTAGCTAAATAAAACTGCACACAAAAGCACTGGTGGTCTTGGCACACACCTTTAATTCTAGCACCTGGGAGGCAGAAGCAGGTGGATCTTTGTGAGTTTGAGGCCGTTCTGGTCTACAGAGCAATTTCCAGTATAGGCTCCAAAGCTACACAGAGAAATCCTGTCTCAAAAAAAAAAATCACATATATGAAACTGTGGTGTCCACTTAAGTTGACCAACTACCCCATTTGCATTGATCAACTCCTCCTGAATAGGAGGTCTGCCCTGGAATTCTTGATATGCTTAGTTTCACTCCATTGGAAAAAAAACTGATTTTCTCTCTCCTAGCAGATATATAATGACTCTTGAGTTGTTAACCTTTAGCACAGTGGCTAGGTTTTCATTCCTTGATTCATGAATTCATTGATTATTTTTTAATAGGGGAAATAAACATGATAAGATAAAACAAACAGCATCCCATCAAATTTGGAAAAGAAAACACTGGAAGGGAAAGAGCCTAAGTGACAGCACACGAGTCAGAGACCAACTTGTTCACACACTCAGGAATCCCATAAAACCATTAAACTAGAAGTCACAACATAAGTAAAGCAGACTTAGTAAAGATGCATACAAGACCTGTGCATGTTGTTGAAGTCTCTGAGGTCATAACAGCTTTGCTCATGTTTATTTAAAGGACCTTGTTTTCTTGGTGTCCTCCATATGCTCTGATTTTTACACTCTTTCTGCCTCTTCTTCCAGGACATTCCCTGAATTCTCAGGAAAGGGATTTGATAGACACAGCCCATTTAGATCTCTGTATTCCAAGGTCTCTTATGCCTTGTAATGTCTGTCAGTGAGTGTCTATATTTATTCCCATCTGTTGTAGGGGAAGCTTCTGATGATGGCTAAACAAGGCATAAATCTATGAGTATAACAGAATGACATTTAGAGTCATTTTGTCACTACATATTTTTTTCCTGTTTTGGACCAGTATTATTTATTTTTTGATGCTATCTCTCTCAGCTACCTAGTTTCATGTTTTTGGTCACCCAAGCTGGATCGAGTATGGGTTACATCTCACGGAGTGGGCCTTAAGTCAAATGAGCATTGATTAGTTACTCCCACATGCTTTGTGCTAGAGCTGACTGACATATCATGCAAGTGGTACACCTTTGGAGATAAAGAGTTTGTGATCAGAATGGTGTTTAGGTTCCTCTTTTGATAGAGTGCAGAGTATCTTCCTATTGTACCAAGGACACTGGAATTTTGGGGTGAAGGATTTATATAGGCACCAGGTAAACATTTCCATGTTCAATGAGTTTCATGGGTGTTGTCTTCAGCATTGGAGCATTGTCAGTTTATATAATCTATTGTCTTGGCAACTGCCTGGTTTGTTTGGGATTCTGTGGGGTGCTTTGGCAAAATCTCAACTGGATATAACCCAATCCTGGTACAGGAATCTTCATTTGATGATTAGATGTGTCCACGTGAGACTCTATACCCTCCATTATTTGGGAATTTTATTTATATCACATTCATATATGTATATATTTTAGGAAGTTTCTAATGTACTAAGTTTTCATATTTCCCATCAAATTTTCCTTAATTTTTATTGTCTTTCTCCATATTCCATCCCACAACTCCCACTACATTTCCTCTACTAATATGAACCTACAATTCCAGCTCCCTCCATCCTTATCTATATATTATATTTCCCTTTCCTAATGAGATCTATCTATTCCTTCTAGTCTTATGCTCTACACTCACCCTCTGTGGCTCTATGGATTATACTTTGGTTATCATTAATTTAACATGGTAATATATACATACAAGTGAATACACACCATATTTCTTTTTATGGGGAAAGGAAATCTCACTCAGAATGATTTTTTTCAAGTTCTATCAATTTGCCTGCAAATATCATGATTTATTTCTTTTAATGACAGAGAAAAATACTCCAACATGTAATTCTACTATATTGTCTTTATACATTATTCTGTTGAGAGACATCTAAGTTGTTTGGATTTACATTTCCTTAATGGCTAAGGATGTCAAACATTTCTTTACATGCTTGTCAGTAATTTGGGTTTCCAATGTCTGGATTTTGAGAATAGAGAAGCAATAAAGCAAGTGTCTTAGTGGTAGGATGAAGTGTCCTTTGGATATATGCCCAAGAGTGCTATAGTTGGATATTGAGATAGATCAATTCCTATATTTCTAAGAAATCACGGAGGGATTTCCATTCTACCTATGTAATCTTGCACTCCAATCAGCAATGTAAGAGTGTTCCTTATTCCTGTCAGCATGAACTGTCACTATTTTTTTATGGTTTCAACCATTCTGACAGGTGTAAGATAAATTGTCAAAGTAATTTTGATCATCATTTCCATGATGGCTAAGAATGGTGAACATTGTTTTAAATGTTTCTCTGTCATTTGAATTTCATCTGCTGAGAATTCTCTGTTTAGTTCTGTATTCCATGTTTAATTGCATTATTTTTTTGCTATCTAGTTTCTTATTTCTTTATATATTTTAGCTATTAGCACCTTATTATACACATAATTTGTAAAATTCTTTCCCATTTTATTTTCTGTCAGTTTGTTCAAATGATAGTTTCCTTTGCTGTTCACAAGTTTCTCAGCTTTGTGTTGTCCCATTTTTTCATTGTCAATCTCAGTGTCTATGCTACTAGTGTTCTAATCAGGAGATTATCTCCTGTGACAATACATCCAGGGATATTTCCCACTTTCTCTTCTATAAGGTACAGTGATCTGGTTTTATGTTGAGGTCTTTGATCCACCTGGACTTGAGCCTTGTGCAGAGGGATAAATATGAAACTATTTGGATTCTTCTACATGCAACCACCCAGTTTTATGAGAATCATTTGTTGCAGATGCTGTCTCATTTCCAGTGTGTATTTATGGCCTCTTAATAAAAAATTAGGTAACTATAAATGTATGGATTTATGTTTGTGTCTTCATTTCAATTCCATTTATCAATGTGTATATTTTTGTGGCAATATCATTCTGTTTTGGTAACTATAATTTTGTAGTACACTTGAAACTGGGGATAGTGATACTGCCGGCAGTTCTTTTTATTACTCAGGATCCTATTATTTCTGCTGGCCATTTTTTTTTTATTTTGTGTTTCCACATGAAGCTGAAAATTTTCATTTCCAGATTTATGGGTAATTGTGTTGAAATCTGCATTGACTCTGTAGATTGCTTTTGTTAGGATGTCCATTTTTACTACTTTAATCTTAGCAGTATATGAACATTCAGTATCTTTTCATCTTCAGGTATCTTTTCCAATTTCTTTTTCTGTGTCTTAACTTTTTTCATAGAAATATTTTTATAACTATTTGGTTAGAGTTAGCCCAAGATATTTTATATTATTTTAGACTATTGGGATATCTGTTGTTTCCCTGATTTTTCTCTGTGTGTCATTTTTATATAGGAGGGATACCAATTGTTGTGAGTTAATTTTGTATCCAGCTACTTTGCTGAAAATTTTTACTAGCTATAAGATTTCCCTGGTGGAAATTTAGGGATGCTTATGCATATTATCATATCATCTGCAAATAAAGATATTTGACTACTTCCTTTTAAATTTATATTCCTTTGATATCCTTGATTTATCTTATTGCTCTAACAAAGACTTCAAGGACTATATTGAATATTTATTGAGAGAGTGGACATCTTTGTCTTGTTCCTAATTTTAGTGAGATTGCTTTGAGTTTCTCTCCATTTAAGTTGATACTGAACATGGGCTGTAACTGGTACTTTTCAAGAATATTATCCACTTCTTTTAGATTTTCCAACTTATTGGGGGCACATGTAATTAAAATATGTAGTTATGATACTTTGGATTTCTTCAGTGTCTGTTATTATACCCCTCCCTGTTTTTCATTTCTAATTTTGTTAATTGGATTTTCTTTTTCTTACATTTACCTAATTTTGATAAGGCTTTGTCAATATTATTGATTTTCTGAAAGAACCAACTGTTTGTTTCATCCTTTGTATTATTTTAACATTTTTTTTCTTTATTGATTTTGACTTTGAGTTTGATAATTTATTGCCATCTATTCATTTTGGGTGTGATTGCATTTTTTTCTAGAGGTTTCTGGTTTGCTCTTAAGTTGCTACTATGAGATCTCTCAAATTTTTTCAAGTAGGTACTTAGTGCTGTGAACTTTCCTCTCAAAGCAGTCTTATAGCATATGATGGGTTTATAATATAAGTTTGGATGTGCTGTATATTCATTTTCATTCAATTCTAGAAAGTCTTTGATATCTTGTAGCTAGAGATTTCCTGCCTGGCCCACAGTCAGGACAAATATCTCTCACCTGCCAGTCCCAGGGCCACTCAGACCCAACCAAGTAAACACACAGAGACTTATATTGCTCACAAATTGTATGGCCATGGCAGGCTTCTTACTAACTGTTCTTATATCTTAAATTAACCCATTTCTATTAATCTATAAGTTGCCACGTGGCTCATGGCTTACCGGTATCTTAAAATCTTATGGTGGCAGCTGGCAGCCTCTCCCCTGCCCCAACTTTCCTTTCCCCAGAATTCTCCTCTCTGCTAGTACCACCTATACTTCTTGCCTGGCTACTTGCCAATCAGTGTTTTATTTATCAATAAATCATCCACAGCAATATCTTTCTTAATTTCCATCTTCACCTATTTTTTTATTTAGGTGAAAATTCTTCAGCTTCCATGAGTTGATAGGCTTTCTGATTTTGTTGTTCATTTTGGGTTTTTGCTTTGTTTTTTTGGCATCCAAATTTAATCTGTTGTGGTCAGGTAGGATGCAGAGTGTTCTTTCAATATTCGTATATATGTTGAGTCTTGGTTTGTGTCCCAGTGTGTTGTTAATTTTGGAGAAAGTCCATATATGCTTTTGTGTTTGGGTGAAATTTTCTTTAAAAATCTGTTAGGACCATTTGTTTTATAACATCAGTTTTGTCCTGAATTTCTCTGATTAGTTTTGTCTAGAAGTTTCCTGTAGCATGAATCTTAAAGAGTCTTATTAATAAAAACTAACCCAGAGCTGGGTATTGGAGTGAATGCTTGAAGATTAGAGAAACAGAACAAGCCAGAGTCACCTCACTTTGCCAGTTCCTCAGCTGGAAGCTTCTGAGTCCTCATCCAAATGGATCTCAGCTGAATTGCTTCTTGAAAACCTGAAGCTTAACCCAGCTCTAGTTCCTTGTCCTCATGCCTTAAATACCTTTCTGCTTCCTGCCATCACTTCCTGGGATTAAAGGCTCTTCTTAGCATGCCTGGCTGTTTCCAGTGTCGCCTTGAACTCACAGACATCCAGACAGATCTCTGCCTCAGGAATGCTAGGATTAAATGTGTGGGTGCCACCATTTTCTGGCCTCTGTATCTAGTGGCTGTTCTGTTCTCTGACCCCAGATAAGCTTATTAGGGTGAACAATATTTTGGGGAACATAGTATCTTCACGGTTTCCATCTATTAATGTGTGAGAGTCAATATGTGATTTAAGTTATAACAGTATTTCTTCTACAAACTGGAGTGCCTTTGGGTTTGGAACATAGATTTGAATTTTTCATTCTATCTGTGTTTGATTTTCAGTTCAATTGGATTCTGTAATCAAACTTATATAGTTGTTAGAATCATATCCCATATTTTATAGATTAATATAGTAAATCTCATAAGTTAATAATCTCTCAAAGTTCTGAGTATGTTTTGTGACATTTTATTAATAGTTCTCTAACACTAGAAACAATCTAAATGTGCTTTAACAGGTTAGTGTATTAAGTGTATTATAATCATGCATTGATGACCTACTCACTAACAAGAGGAGCAACCTCATGTATTGTGTAGTAATTCCCTCTAAATTTGAAACATTCCCTATAGGAGGGGGTCTTAGGAAGCTTCAAAAGCAACCATCTTTACAAGTAACAGTTAGCCAGAATTTACATAATTTGCATGTGTTACCAAAGTTTGTAGGAGTAGTAAACAAATACAGAAGGAGGAGGTACTCAAAGACCTAGGCTGTCTGAAGTCAAATTTCTGACCTGTCCAGCTGTCTTCAAGTTGTTCAGAAAGCTGCAGACTTCAGTTTCTGCAAGCTGTCACACATGTTTGGTGTTGCAGTGATACAGTTGCCTTTGTATCTTTTTGGTTCTTTTAAGAAACTCCTTACCCATACTCTGTAGGTAACCAGTAAACACAATGATTCACCTAGGTGGACTTTGGCTTGTTACTTTTTCTATTTCTTTGTTCCCCTACCATGGGTGAATAGGCATTTTTGACATTTCTTCACAAGAAGTGTAACATATCAAACTTTGTGTCTGAATAGAGACATACAAAAGCAAAGATGTGCCATGAATTAGTGGTGGCATGGCCCCTAAAGATGTTGCTCAAACATATAACAACTAACACATATCTGTGGGAAAATGGAGTGTCTGAAAGTGAAATCACAGTGTAACTACTTTCCCCCATATAGTATTGAATAGTATACCCTCTTTCTATGGTGTGGATTGCATGGAAGTGCTTTGGGTGATTAGTTAACCAGTTTCAATAGAACTGTACTCAACTGAGATTTCATAAAGAAGTAAATTTATCAATTTTAGTGGTTTTGATGAAGCATTAGTCGTTTTGATGAGGCCCATTATGAGGAGTGATCATTAAAAGTAGAAGAGGTTTTGAAAGACATCAGCAATATACACAAGCACATGGATGGATTTTGTAAGGTGCCAAATGCTTGGGGAGAAATGAAGGACAAAGAAAACAGATGACAGACTCCTATTGAGTTCCTAAGGAAAATGCTGATGGAAAGCAAAAATGCTGTGCTTCTATGTTTTTTGACAACTGATACAAATGATGTGATCTTTCCATGTTATACTATATCATTTAGTTACCAGATCTCCAAACAAATTTGTATTCATTTGGAATGGTCAATATTAAACTTTCGGATGTTGCCTTCCCAGTTCCATTATTTTTCATTGGATGGTGGCCAGAAATCCTGTTTTGTTAACCAGTCTGCTCTCTGTGCAAAGTTTTCAACACATAAATAGCATATTGCTAAATGCTGAGTGTGTTAAGATAAAAAAATACTGATACATACTGGCGTATCAAAAAGATAGAGATGGAAGATCAATCCAAACAATGTACAAAGGTCAGATATAGGTGTAAAAATACTTGGAGTAATATGGTCTGAAAAGAAGCATATGATATCTGACAAAGCTGTAGAAGAAATTCTAAAGTCACCCATGCCTCTAAGTATAACAAATCTGCAGGTATTCTTATATTTCCTGGAATACTTAGATACATGACAGAATTGGCAATATACTTTGGATAATGACACTACATGTTTATTGTTGCAAGATATGCTGAAATCAATGTGGTACTGAGCTATATGCTCCTCTGCTAGTGACTATTTTTGTAGTACCAGAAGGTGCTAAGAAAGCTGCTCCAGAAGAATTATCACCAACAGTCCAGATAAGCTATATACAGATAACAGATAAGCTATATACCCTTCATGCTACAGTATCTGAATACCAGGCAAAGTATGTCTGATGATTCAATAGTGGCATGATTATCATGAGTATAATCAGGTTTTCACATTGAATGTAAGGCATGCTCCAGAGCAATGGAAGAAGCTCCTGAGAGTAAGTGACACTTGTTGATGATCATTTTTATCATCTTCAACAAGACTAAGGAATATTGCAGAAAACAGTGAAAAAATGTAGAGCAATAGGAAGGAATGGAGTACTGCACAACATATTGCTTCTAACTAAAACATTCTCACCAGAATGGAGTAGGAAACCTCACAAAACTCATAAAAATCATTGAAAGCTGACACATTTAAGTCTTACAAGTCCCCTTTACAAGGTCATAGAAGCAGTAAACTACTTCTTGGAAAGAAGAGTTTTCAAAGATCTGAACTACCTGGAAGATACCTTCCACTATGTTTTGATGCTTAAAAGTCAAGTAAAAATATTTCTGAGTCCAACTTTTAGTGAGTTTTTACCAAATTGGGATGGACATTTCATTATTGCAGCTGTCTTTTTGTCATGCTCATTCTTGTAGCTCCTTACCTATGTTTTTATAAATAGCCAGATAAACTTATGGATTTACCAGTTTGGATTGATGAAATTGTTACTTTGGTTTGTTTTTGGTGTTCTCTCTTGGGTGAAAAGACATTTGTGTCATCTGTCCACAGGAAAAGTATCAAACAGCACAATAACAGAAAGAGCAAAATGAATAAGTCTTTAAAGTATTATGTTATATGAATGAAGCTAGCCTTCATGACTTGAATGTTGTATGATCATGTTTTCACAATAAACTTAAAATGTTAAAATTATAGTGATAAATAAAAGAGAGGTACTGTCTATCCATAGTTAACTGATGAGGTTAGATTGAAGCTATATAGAGTTACTACATCTGTACCTTGACCATTGTTTCAGCTGCAAGTATATATACATACACACACACACACACACACACACACACACACATATATATATATATGTATGTATGTATATATATACATCTATGTATGAGTATACTTTATTAACTTTTATAAATACACACATACTTATATATTCACATATATACACACATATATACATATATTTACATATATGTGCACATATATGTATATGTGTGTTTATAAAAAATTATAGATTTGTGTACAAAAGATAAAAACCAATATCATTTTAATAGTTTTAATATAAAGAAAATATCAATTAATTTTAATATATGTTTTTAGTTTCATTTCCAAAGGAAACAAATTATATATAAATGTCAGAAATGATAATGGAACATTTGGTATAAAGATATTTCTAGCAGAGGCCATATATTATTTATTGAGTTAACTAAACTCATAGTAGAGATCTTATTTTAATAATTTTATGAGTGTAAGCAAGCTCACCACAACCATCAAACTAAACCATTTAACAGCTAAAAAAAATTAGTTATTGCACAACAAAATGACAGATTGTCTAATGGGAATAAAGAACAGCAACTTGGCAGTATAAGATTTAGTGACTTTCCTGAGAAAAACTGTATTGGGAGTTTTCTGAGGAGTGCTGAGTTTAGGTTTCTTGTGTTTACCAGGTAAGAATTCTGCTCTTTACCAGCAGAAACCCTTTTGTTTATCCAGTAAGAATCTGGCCTTTTGGGGGGCACAGGCTGCAATATTAGGACATGGTAAGCAGTACTACCATAATTGAGCCAACTTTTTGATCTAATTTTTTTTCTTTTTCTTTTTCTTTTTTTTTCCCTCTCTTTTAGGGGCTCGTCACCCAGCTCCTAAATAAATCACACGTGGAGTCTTATTTGTAATTATAAATTACTGGCCTAAGTTTGCCAGCTTTTCTTAACTCAAATTAACCTGTTTACTATTTGCCTCTGGGCTTTTTTCTTTTCTTACTTCTGTAATCCTACTTTCACTCTTATTCCAGGGCTGGCTGTGTCTGGCTGGCCTCTAGAATCTTCCTCTTTTTGTTTTGTTTTGTTTTGTTTTGTTTTGTTTTGTTTTGTTTTGTTTTGTTTTGTTTTGTTTTTTGAGACAGGGTTTCTCTGTGTAGCTTTGTGCCTTTCCTAGAATTCACTTGGTAGCCCAGGCTGGCCTCGAACTCACAGAGATCCGCCTGCCTCTGCCTCCCGAGTGCTGGAATTAAAGGCGTGCGCCACCACCGCCCAGCTCTTCCTCTTCTTGTTCTTTCATTCCTTCTTATTTTCCTCCCAGATTTTTTCCTTCTTATTCTCTTGGCATGTTAGCCCAACCAATCCTTTTTCCTGCCTCACCATTGGCTGTTCAGTTCTTTATTAGACCATCAGGTGCTTTAGACAGGCAAAGAAACACACTTTCACAGAGTTAAACAAAAGCAACATAAACAAAAGTAACATACCTTAAAATAATACTCTTCAACATTTCTCCAATTTTGTCTAAACAAAAAGAAAGGTTTTAACTTTAACATAATAAAACTATACACAACAAAAGCAGTTATCAAGTAAGAATTACAATTACAATATTCTGTCCATTTGTAGTCAGCATATTCAGAAAATAATGCATCATCTATCCTATCTTAGTGAATCCAAAGTCTTAAAACTAACTTATTTTCTATCATAACTAAAGAAAACTGCAACTATAACTATCTCATCTTTAATTCCATCAAAGAGCAAGAAGGATGTAATATTATCTAATGACAGGGGCATTTGTTTGACTGGACTGTCACCCAAAGCTCCTCTGCAATGTTGGTGTATCCATCCAAAATATCTGGTTAACTCTTTAGTGAAGCAGGAAATTTGAAGGACTGACCTGCTTTCTGTTGGAAATGTTTGTCGGTTACTTTCTTCTGTGTCCTGCAGAATATCTAGCATCCTCTTCCTTGTAAAGCAGGAATTTTGAAGGCCTGTCCTTCCTTGTTTTGGCAAAGTTTAGCAGTCTTTTTCCTGTGTGCCCTGCATGTCCAATCTTCTCATCACATGGTCAACAGTCAAAGGCAAGAGCAGTTTCTTTGCCCAGTGGCTAACCTTTTGACAATGAAAGTAAACATCATATAGATTCTCTTCAATACCCATCATATCTGAAGTAAGCTGGTGCTGCCAGGAACAGATGTGTCTAATTGTCATGAAAAACCTTAGGTTAACAAAACATTTTAAATTCCATAATTAGCATACTTGAACCTGTTCAGAGGTTTTTCTCATCTCGACCTCTTTTACTGTATTTTTTAGAATTTTTGACCCTGTGAGAAAACCTTAAAACTGCTAACCTACACCTGGATCCTCTAAGTGCAGCTCTTGGTTGGCTTTGTCTGCTTCTTGGTTTATGAGAGCCTAAAGCTTGCTGCCCAGTTCAAGGTAAATGAACAAGAACTCCATTCAATCTTCCAAGAGCTGTAAAATGCCAAGACTTGTAGCAGGTATTTTTAATTTTTTGTTTGTTGTTGTTGCTGTTCCTACTTGATGTACCTACTGCTCAGGAGCTTGCCAGCAGGCAGAAACTCTTAGAGGAGCCTTACCCTCTTTTTTCTCCCCTCAGCTTTCTTAAGTCCTACATGGAAATTCGGCCCCATGTTGGGGGCCAAAATGTTTTTTTTTTTTGTTGTTGTTTGTTTGTTTTTTACTCTCTGGGGGGACCTAACACTTAGCTCCCAAATAAATCATGCATGGAGGCTTATTCTTATTTATAAATGCCCAGCCTTTGCTTGGCTTGTTTCTTGCCACCTTTTTTTTTAACTCAATTTATCTTGTCTATCTTTTGTCTCTGGGTGTTTTTCTTTTCTTACTCCATTATTGGTTGTGTGGCTGGTTGGCTGGCCACTAGAATCCTCCTCTTCTTGTTCTCCCATTCCTTCTTCTTTCCCTCCTAGACTTCTCCTTCTTCTTATTCTATCTACCTGCCAGGCCAACCTATCTCTTCTCCTGTCTCACTATTGGACATTCTGCTTTTTAGTATTTTAGACAGGCAAAGTAACACAGCTTCACAGAGTTAAACAATTGCAACATAAGCAAAAGTAACACACCTTAAAATAATATTCTACAATAATCTAATATTACAGTCTTTTGTTGTTGGAACAGAGCAACTGTAATCCTCCTCTGGTGGCTTTCTGCTGAGTGGTGGTGGTGTCTGGTCCAAAGCAGAGGCAAGCTGGCAGACAAAAGTAAGAGATCTGAGGAACTTCAGTCAGAAAGCATCTGGTTTCCTGATTATTGGATTATTTCACTCCTTTTCTCTTGAATAAATCTGAAGAGATGGGGGATGATGGTTATTGTAAGAAGTATGGATATTAGTAGGCAAATAAAGGAAGGATCTAAGGGCCCAAGGAAGACCCACAGGTTGGAGACCGCCCCTGGAGGCCATAGTATATAAGCCAGTTCATATAAGTTTTTTGTTTGTTTGTTTTTTGTTTGTTTTTTATCTTCCACTTGGCAAGACTGATTTAAGTTTTATCAACCTTGTCCATTTAGTAGGATCTGGGTGACTCCCTTTTTGGTGGTGAACAATTCAAGGTGCTCAGGGTATGGTAAAAATTTGGATTAAGGCTATAGGTAGGTGTTGGGTACAAGGAAGGTGAAGTACAGAACATAGTTTTTGATAGATGTGTCTTAATATTTCCATTAGTTCTTTCTACTTTCCTGAGGATGGTAGGGAATGTGAAGGTGCCATTGTACCTCTAAGGCCTTTGAAACAAACTAGGTGACTTTGGAGAAGAATGCTGAGCTGTTGTCTGATTGTATGGATCTAGGAAGTCCAAATATGAGCAAAAACAAAGTATCATTCATAAATTAAAGATAGAACACTTATGCACTCTCAGTTATAGTACCCACTAGGGAAAGCTCTTAACCATTTTGAGAAAATGTCTTCCATAGTAAGAAGGTATTTATGTGTTTTAGCAAGCATATATGTGAAATCTATCTGCCAGTCTTGCATTGGAAGATTAACCCAGATTAAAGGAAGAGGTGGGTTAAGAAGTCTCCTGTAGGGAGGTTTGAGGGTAAATGGAGCTAAGAATGGCAGAAAGGCTGTGGTAAAAGAGAGGTTGGAAGAAGCAGTAGAGTTTTTGAGACCCAGTGTGAAAGGACTTGTGACTAGCTGTCAGGAAGCATTTTGCCTGAGCTTCAGGGAGATAAAATTGTCTTGTAGAAGAAGCTGCCATTTGTGACCTGTTGTAGAAAATTAGGTGAAGATGTGTTGCACTTTTTTATGCTGTAGAATATTTGTTTAATGATGCAAAAATGTGTTATATTCTTTTATGTTTCATTTGTTTAACTCTATGAAGCTGTTTTGCTTTCTGGTCTAAAACATGTAATTGGTTTTATAAAGAGATAAACAGCCAATAGCTAAGCAGGAGAAAGGATAGGTGGTGCTGGCAGGTAGAGAGAATGAATAGGCGGAGAAATCTGGGAAAAGAAGATTGAGGAGAAGGAAAAAAAAGAGAGGAGGATATCAAGGGTCAGCCAGCCAGTTACACACCTTGAGAAAGGTAAAAGGCTAGAGGCAAAAGATAGATGGGATAATTTAAGAAAACCTAACTAGAAACAAGCCAAGCTATAGCCTGGCATTCATAGGTAAGAATAAGTGTCTGTGTGATTTATTTGGGAGCTGGGTGGCAAAAAGTAAAAGAGCAAAGAGTTAATAAACCAGCTACAGAGTCCCAAAGTGGCTTACATGGTCTGGATAGCCTCTTGTTAGGACTCATAGTAGGTAGGCATTATGTTCGGAGGGGCCAAGAAGAAAATGAAGGCATTTGAATGGGTTGTTGGCTGACCTCTTTAGCAGCTTTGAGAGCAAAAGCATTTTCCAAAGCTATAACATAGGTAGGGGCCTAGTGACCTTGACAGTGGATAACTACTACCTTATTGGTATGATATGAGGCTTCTAGCAGCTTTATTATTGGAGGCCTGTTGGTAATAGATGTACTCTTGGTAGTGAGGAAGCCCTTCTCTTGCGAATTGAACCATGGTGGTGTAGGATATGGGATGCATATTTGGAATCTGTATATTTGTTGATGGTTTGCCTCATGTAAATATGAGGGCTCTAGTGAAGTCTCTGTGTTCTGTCTTTTGAGAAGTAGTACCTTATGGTAAAGGGGCAGAATCCAAAAATCTATCCCTGTCAGAGAATACTATGACATAGACCAGTAGACAGGAGACTATGGAGATAGAAGATGACCTTCCATAAATGAACAAGGGATAGTAACAAAATGACAAAGGTGAAATAGGAAGTTTTGAATTTTTGTAGGTCAGTGATTCTAGGCAGGAGAGCATGAGGATAGTGGCCTTGGGAAAGAGTGTAACAGGGTTGAGAGGAGAACAGGAATCATTTTAGATGGAGGTATTTTCTATGTAGGCAATATGAAAAAGCTGAAGATTAGAAGGACAGAAAGAGAGGAGGCACTTGTCTGATAGGAGGTACTTGAGACAATGTGGAGAGATGACAGAAAGAGGACAACCAAATTTGAGCTTAAATCCACCTGAGCTAATAGGGGGACTGCCTTCCTTTAATTGTTGAATCTAGATTTTTGGAAAGATAGGTAATAGGGGTGGGTCCTCTCTAACTCCCTAGGATTGTTTTCTCAATTTTTTAGTAGTATTAAGGATAAATGATTGGTCAGGGTCTGGGAGAGCTCGAGCAAGGGCTTTTGGTTGTGTATCTAGGAAGCAAGACATGCTTAGTAGGGTTTAGAAGCTCAGTTGAGGGTAGCTCCCTTAACTGCTTCATGGTGGGGTATGCAGGAAGAAAAAAGTTGGGAAACTAGTTCAAAAGTTACCCTTCCAGGCCTGGGAAGGTGAAAATCTTTGCTTTGGTGGATGGAGGTGTGAGGGACTGCGGGCACTGTCTGTGATCAAGATTAAGTTCACGAATATTAGGGTATAATTGGGAGTCTAGATACTTGACCTGGAAAAGAAAAAATTGAATTTTGTGTAGGTGACTCTGTATTTTATGTATACTAGAAATTTGAGAATTTGAGTCATGTGTTGTAATAGTGAAGGTGAGGGGAAAAGTTAAATCAACAAATTCTCTAACCAACACTTGGTCTAGCAGGTAGGTCTAGGAAGTCTCTGGAGAAAAAGTATTAAGTACAAATTGTACAATATTCCCTCTCATTTTTTGGTGACTTTCTAATGCACACATACTCAAGCAAATAAAACCTATCAAGAAAACAGCCCATACAAACATGGAAATGTGATAGATCATCACAATGCATGTCTTCCAAAATATGTTAGGTGGAGAGAGCTGGTTCTTCAAAGTTGTAAAACTATTCTGTGTGAATGTGTTTTGCCTTTTACATAAAAAATAATTTTCTTATTCTTTATTCTTCAGTGCCATATTATGAATTTCCTTTGAAAGCAGGCATAATAGCTGTAGATTATTTCTATATCTAGATATTTCATTCAAGCATTTTGACATTGTTTAAATATTTAAACACTGAAAATAATATCCATATGGCTCTATGGCTATAGTTTACTGAAATTAGAGATGTACATTGCTGTTTTTACAATTAATTTATCTAAGGTTGAATAGATAAAGGATAAATGTAATGTGTGTTAACCATAAATGAAGAAGCCCAGTTCCCTTCTATTTCTCAACCAATAATAAGAACCATTAGACGGATGATAAAGAGTAGCTTTCTTCATTGTGTGGGACCTAACATTCAATTCCACTGAACATTTATTTTGGTATAATTGTATTACAATTTATTATTTCTATAATATCCCTGATGAGTTTTTTGTACTAATTACATCCCAGATTTGTTGTGTTACATTTTATGAAACTTGTCAATGTGCTGCTACACCACCTCTAAAAATCCTTCATATTGCTGTGTCAGCAAGTACTACAATTTGTTGAGTATGTAGAAGTAAAAAAGCATTTCCTTCTTCAAATATGACATGTGTAATATTACCATCATGTGCAGTATTGTCAGGGGTGTAGTTTTTGACCTACAGTGCATTACTTGCTTGAGTGATTTTAGAATTGTTTATTACTGATGACATATTTCTCTCCAAGAACATACCATTTATCCTGTCGCTGCTTTAAAACAGTAAATGGTGTGGTGAACCTGGAATTTTCCAGCAGCTTGTGTAAGAAATGAAAGCAACTTTTTCATGTTGCTTTTCATTTCATCAAGAATCTTTATAGTAGATTTTCAGTATGTGCAAATAAACAGTAATATCTCATGAGACAAGTCTATAATGAGCTTTGTGCATACTGAGTTCCTTTGTTACTAATTAGATATACTGATCATAACAGGGAAATCAAAATAAGCACATCATTTTTAAGCAAATAAAATATATTTTAATGACAGAAACTCTTTTATTTTCACAAACAAAATGTCAGGAATATATTCATTTTGTACTTTTGTAGGAAATCAATGTATCATAATAACATTGCAAATATAATTTGTAGCAGTCAATAAAGTACATTGTGTTCCATGTTCCATCATAGTAATATTCTTTCCCCTGTAGTTTCCAATCATATGGAAATAGTCTCTTTTTATTAATTTGTTAATTCAGGCTCATAAAACTAGATTCAATTTCGAGAAAAAAAATAAAAGCTCAGTTCCTACCATCCCAATACCCATTTCAGTATTCTTGGCATGATTTTCATAATTTAAAAAAGGGCTGGATGACAAGATCTGAAGACTTATCTTGATGCAACAATTTAAATTTCTGATGCTTTCCTAATTTTTGGATGTGTGGGAATAGTGTAATAGTGATAATAGCATTTATACCTGTTTCACCACAGATTTTTTTTCATGATTGAGTACCAGAGATTGATTCATTCACATTTTTCTCACATTGTTTTAAAATTTTTGTACACTGTATTTTGATCTTATTCTTTCCCCTCACTAAAATCCTTCCAGATCCCTTGTCTCCTTACTAAAACAATGATCTCTCTTTTTTCTCATTGTCACTCTCAAACAAACAAAACCTAAAAATAAAATAAACAGTAATCCTAAAACTATCAAAACAAAACAAAAAGCACACAAAAATTATGAATTCCATATTGTGTTGGGCATGAGGCCTGTCATGGAGCATGGTTGGTATACTCAGTGTCCCTTTATTAGAGAAAATTGATTTCCATTTCCAATAACATATCAGTTGCAAATAGACTCTTAGTAAGGGATGGGATTTTTTACTATTTCCTCTTTTCTATGTTGAGATATTTTTTGTGGTTTTAACTTATACGGGTCTTATGAGTGCTGCTACAGTATCTGTAAGTTTATATGTGTATCAATACTACTTGGTTGGGAAGACACTCTTTCCTTGTAGTCAATATATATATATATATATATATACCACTATAGCTCTTATAATCTTTTCACTTCATTTTCTACAAAGTTTCCTGAGCTTTGAGAGGAAGAGTTTGATAGAGATTTCATTAAGGGGTGAGTAATCCAAAAACTCTTGTAACAAATTCCTAAATTGTTTTCTAATAAAACAAACCCATAGCCAGACATTGGGATAAATGCTGGAAGATCAGAGAGACAATGGAACAAGCCACAACTACAACCTCTTATCTCACCAACTCCTCAACCTGAAAAAGCTGTAGCCAAATGTTTCAGCCAAAAAAAAAAGACACATCTAGCTGAAATGAATACTTCTGCAGAAAAGCCTTTCATTATGACCTGTTTTAATATAAAATGTGGCTGTGATTATAGGTGAGATAGTTCTTGTTTCCTCATGCCTTATATACCTTTCTCAGCCCTGCCATCACTTCCTGGGATTAAAGGCATGTGTGCTTTTCAGTACTGGAATTAAAGGTGTGTGCCACTACTGTCTGGCTGCGTTTTCTTTCATAAACTGCATCAACCTCATGTAGTCCAACTTGCTGCCTCTGCCTGACCTCTATCTTTAATCTAGTGGCCTGTTCTGTTCTCTGATCTTCAGCTAAATTTTATTAGGGTACACAATATATCACCACATTTTTCTTTTATTGTCTAAAAAAACTTCTGAGCTACACCAACCAGTTTATTTGTGTTGACCTCAGAATGGAAACCAGGATATGTCCTATGTTGGGGAACGGGTTTTGCTTTTGTTTCTGAAGGAGAAAAAAAAGCGACAGATAACAACAAAATTAATAAAAATTGATTTCAACAGGAGAAACCCTTTGATGAGAATTAAAAGCTCATCCATCGATGTGACATCTCTACAAGTTGCAAGAAAATTTTAACACCCAAGTATTGGGGCAGAGTTCTGTTTTCTATCTTTACAGGATAATAGAAAATCACAAGTCCTTGTATACCCAGACATATAAAACAGAAGAAAAGAACCTACTGGTACCAATATACTCTACAGGGTAATAGGTAACAGTCTAACATCAATATCTCTTTAAATCTAGAATAGTTGTGGTCCTGATTCAGTTATAAATCAAGCCTGCTTTGGAGTTGGAATTTGGCTCTCTCCTTTTCTAAACCCAAGCATATTGCTGAAAGAAAATCATGAGATTCTGTTTCACATTGCAAGAGCCAACTGTTGTGAGACAGAAATAAATCAATAATTTAGGGACCATTGTCATCTTGACTCTATTTCTTTCTATTCTTTTTCTCACCTTTGAAGAATCCTTTCTCTGTCCACTATAAATCCTACTTTCCATCTTGATATTAAAAATGTTCAAGTTTTCCACAGTGAAAAATATGTCTTTTCCAATAGTCATCTCTGAAGTCTCCAGAAGGAAGATGAGGCCCCATAACAATGACCCTACCCAGTCTAGAACAATGCCATGGTATTCATAAACATTATTCAATGATCAACCTTGGATTGAAAACACTTCAAGTTAGTTCCATGATAACATGGTCCATCATACTCTACTTCTAGCCAGAATCTCAGAAAATCTTACCTATTACTCTGAGACTGGCTACAGAATCTACAGTTAGTCCAACTGAGACCTAACTATCTAAGCTTTCTTACAGGACCCACAGAGATACCATTGCCCCATAAACAGCAGGAAACAATTATAGGAAAATTACTCCCTTTTCCCCAAAGGTTTCATGTTTCTCAGGGTTATGGAGGATGGTTACAGGATTGGGGGAGGAAGAAATTATTGGATCAGTATTCTCCTTAAGAAAAGAAGAAAAAGGAGAATGAATAGCTATAATATATTAAGGTATTGCATATACTAGTAAACTAATTGAGTAAATTATCAGCCTTAAATAAATTGGAATTATGGTTTCTTATATATTGATACAAATGTAAACTATTTTTATATTTCTATTTAGGATAATTTATATATTGATAAAAATAGAGAACTATATTTGTTGTAATGTATATCTATTTCTACTCTGAAATATTTGTATATTGATACAAATGTAAAATTATATCTGTCATACTGTATGTAGGTTCTACCTCTGTTTAGGATAATTTGTATATGGATACATATTTAGGATTATTGTCATATTGCATATTAAACTATACATTCCTACCTTTGCTTAAGCTATTTTGTGTATTGTCATAATTTTGAGGTCATTGTCCTTATACTGTACATTTATTTATAGACTATTTATCTTGTTTATGTAAAGCCTTAGTCCTTAGGTTATTTAGGTAGATAAGACTTACAGATTTATAGTCATCTATGCTTGTCATCTCTATAGTTATGTTAGTTAGGTTGTCCAGATTTACAAATATATAGGTAAGATGGACAGGTAATCTTCAAACACTTCATAGACCTAGAGAATATGGTATTTAAATAACTTGGAATTCTGTTGACACAAGACATGATTGTTCCTGGCAGCACCAATTTGATCTCGAGAGAATGTTGGGCTTCTAAAACATTTCTGTTTGGAAGTTTGTCTTCTTCTTGCCACAAAATGGCCTACTGGACAAATAACTACCCTTGTTTGACTGCTGACAATATACATGCTGTCCTTTCTGGATGAGCAGGACACAAGGAAAAATGACTAGTGAACTCTGCCAAGACATGGTAAGATGATATTTTAAAATTTCTGCTTCTGAAAATGACCTGTCAGATACTCTAGGGCTGTAGAAAATTTGAATGCATAAACAATTCTGAGAAACTGTAGGTGAATGTCCATGATGCCAGCTGTCTTTGTCTACTCTCACAAGACTCCCAAAAGTTGCTTGCTTGTACCCTAATAAAAATGTGCCTGAAGCTCAGAGAATAGAACAAGCCACTAGATTAAATGTAGATACTAGACAGTGGTGGCACACACCTTTAATCCTAGCACTTGGGAGGCAGAAATCTGTATGGATCTCTGTGAGTTCAAAGCCACCCTTGACTACATGAGATTGACTAAGTCTAGGATAGAAAACAGAGCCAAGCATTGGTGGCACATATCTTTAATTCCAGTACTGGGAAGTACACACAACATTAATCCCAGGAAGGGATGGCTGGGGAAAGAAAGGTATATAAGGTGTGAGGAGACAGGAACTAAAGACTTTTAGCAGAAGTAGCCCTTTCAGCTAGAAGCTTTTTTGGCTAGAGCTTTTTGGGTGAAGACTCAGTCAGAGGATTTGTGGAGTTGGAAAAGTGTTGGGGGTCAGCTACTCTCAGTATAAGGTATCTGAAGGTGAGTAATATCAGGTTGCAACATCAAGGATGAGGAAGATGCAGTTGCTAATTTTGGTACACAATGATAAATTTTCACATAGGTATGAGTCCTTGATCATTGCCATGGATGAGTCCATGTCAACAATATGTATTCACTCACATTTTCACTCACTCAGGGTTGATCCTGCTCTCTATAAGATTGCTAAATGGCTTTTCAAAAGGTCTTTAGTTTTAGTTTATCCTCCTCATATTCATTCATTTATTTAGAATGATTTATACACTGTAGTCCAGCTAATCCAACAATGTGCCTATGAATGGCAGGTCCAAGTTTCAGTAGTTGCTTAGTCCATTAAGCTGTATGTCTCAGCTGGTCTTCAGGATGCACTTGAATTATGAACTAGGCTCTAACACCAGCAAAATATTAGGCTTGCTTGTTAGGTGAAATCAAGCAAGAAAAGAGTGAAGATTCCTTCCTCCATGTCCTTATATAGGCTTCCGGCAGAAGGTATGGCCTAGGTTAGAGTGGGTCTTCCTTCTTCAAATATCTGGATTAGAAGTCAATCTTACCATTCCAAGTAAGGAAATCTACATCTGAGGAATGTTTCTCCATTATTTGTTTTAGTTAATTCTATATGTAGTCAACTTGGCAACTGAAAATAACCATCCCTCAATTCTTGGGCTTCTAATCAAAGTACTCGACATCTTACTCCAGATATAACTACCTATTCATGTTCACTGTCCCTTTATTCATAATATCCAGTGATTAAAAACAGCTTAGATTTCCATCAACTCACAGTTAAAGCAAATGTAGTATATTTACACAATGGAAATCACAGAAAAATTTTTGGAGCTAAAAAAAATTCTGAATGAGGTAACCTAGATCCCAAAAGAAAAATATTGTATGTTTTCTTTTGCATATAGATATTTTCTATTGACATTTAAATGTATGTTCTTCAATTAGAATAATGAAAATATTTAGTTAGCTTTTAAGGAACTAGAGTCCAGTGGGATGGGCTAGGAAAAGATGGTTTTTTATGAAAGGGAAAACAGAATATCTGTTACTCTAAATGAAAAAAATTTACTAATAACTATATATTCCAATAAAATGACAGATAATAAAAATCATCAGTTGAGTCAGAACTAAATTTTACTATAATTTTAAATTTATAGTTTTGATTTTTAGATTCAAAAGCATTATTCTGTTGATCTATTTCATTTATTATTTGTTATATTTTCTTGTTTCTTTAAAAATTCACTGTTATAATGGCAAATTTTAAAAAATGTAGTTTTAAGTAATGGTTTCTCTATCATTATGAAATAATTGAAACAAATCATTGCTGCTTCATTCTTTCAGATAAGACTGTTGGGAAATTTGGATTGATATATTCTTATTTCAGAAACAATTGAGCATTAAACAAAAGGATCTCTGCCGGGCGGTGGTGGCGCACGCCTTTAATCCCAGCACTCGGGAGGCAGAGGCAGTCGGATCTCTGTGAGTTCGAGGCCAGCCTGGGCTACCAAGTGAGTTCCAGGAAAGGCGCAAAGCTACACAGAGAAACCCTGTCTCGAAAAACCAAAAAAAAAAAAAAAAAAAAAAAAAAAACAAAAGGATCTCCATGAGGTCTTGTCAGTAGGACCAATTTTGTAACCATAGGTTTGCAGCTGTTGTAATTGCAGTCCAGACTGCATACACAATTCATGGCAGTAATTATTCATGTGAACATATAATTTTCTTCATTTACTCTGTTACTTCATATGGATGACAAAAATCACTCTTTTGTTCAAAAGTTGAAGGTAATTTGTTTGTACCAATTTAAGGCCTTCAAAGTGTGGAATGGA
Organism: Peromyscus maniculatus bairdii; assembly: GCF_049852395.1. Classification (NCBI taxonomy): domain Eukaryota; kingdom Metazoa; phylum Chordata; class Mammalia; order Rodentia; family Cricetidae; genus Peromyscus; species Peromyscus maniculatus. The sequence goes on along the minus strand of NC_134875.1, from coordinate 66,372,717 downwards.
AACACAGTGATTCATAAAATCCATGTTGCATTTATCTTCCATATTCATGTAACTTCAATACTTACTGATTGTTTACTAAGGAACTTATTAAAAAACATCATTTTATATTTACTGTTATGCTGTGGGATAATGCTTTTGTACACTGGTTTAATAAAACACTGACCAATAGCCAGGCAGGAAGTATAGTGTATTGTATACAGACTAAAGGAATTCTGGGAAGAGAAAGAGAAGAGTCAGGAGTCACCAGCCAGACACAGGGGAAGCAAGATGTCAAGGCAGAACTGAAAAAATGTACCAAACCATGTGGCTAAATATAGATAAGAATTACAGGGTAATTTAAGTGTAAGAGCTAGTCAGTAATAAGCTTGAGCTAATGGCCAAGCACTTATAATCAATATATGTCTCTGTGTGTTTAGTTGGGGGATGTGAGTAGGAGAGATTTGTCCCAAATGCCAGCTGGCCAGGAGACAGAAAAACTTCCAAATACACTGTTCTTTTAAAATCTATTTGTTCCCACCATTTAAAATTTTACTATTCTGTCTTATATCCTATGTCCTTAAAATTTTATGGCATGTGTTCAGTCATGAGATACTTAGTAAACAAAAAGTATATGTAAGACTTGTCAGGATTAAGCCAAGGAGGGTAAAACTGATACAATTCTATACTTATGGAGTTATGAAGAATATGGTGATAGTTTGATGATAGTTACTTTGAGATATTTGATAATAGTTAATATCTTAATATTTTGACTTTGTGTTATTTACTTTAAAGATGTGTCTAAATGAGTTGGTTTTGTTAGTCAGTTTAAACAATTATTTTAAAATAGAGGTGTGTAACTTTGAGACTAATATAAATAAGGACATTAGAGAAGATTAATCAATAAATCTTATATAGAGGACAAGGCAGCTTAATTTTTAGGGAAAAACACTCACTGCCAAGATTGAAAATCCTGGGTTTGAGCCATAGGACTCACATAATAGAACAAGAGTACTCACTCCTACAAGTTTTCCTCTGTTCAGTCCATGAGACTGAATGTTTCAACAAACCCAATTATGTGCTAGAGTCCCAGAGAATTACTAAAGGGATTCCCATTATGAGATAGGTGTTATCTGGCCTACAAAGTCATAAAGTAGGAGATGTGCAGCAACAATTTATTATCAAATTGAAGTGGCTATATATGTGATTGGGCCCAAGCAGATCCTGAAGCACAAGCAAGGTGAATAAAGAAGTTGCCCAGATGCCTATGGTTTCTATTTCTTGTACAATGCCATCTGCTGCCAAACTATTCACCTATATGTAGCCTATGTGGTATACCCTACGAATGATTGGCTGAGGAAGAGGAAATTAGGGCCTAGTTTATTGATGGTTCTACATATTATATGGGAATTGCCTGGAAATGGACAGCTGTAGGGATTACAACCACTATCCTGGGACAACCCCAAAAGACATTGGAAAAAGAAAGTCCTTACATTCAGGAGGACTTTGGGAGTACACATACTCATACATTTTGTTTGAAAAGAAAAATGGCCAGATGTATGATTTCTCACTGTTTCATGGGCTGTAGCCAATTGATTGTCTCAATGGTCAGGGGCTGAGAAAGAACATTATTTGAAAATTGATGTGAAAGTCTTCTTGGAAAGAATTATGTGGATAGATCTCTCCAAATGATCAAAGGATGTTGTAGATGAACAGTCTTATTAAATAAGAAACACAGAGCCGATTGCAGAGTTAAAAGCCCAAGAGATCAGAGCAATAGCTAAGAGCTTAAAACCTTACCCTTCACTGCCGCTGCTGTCCTCCTCAGCAAGGGTGCTACTTCCTGTGTATCTCTCTTCTTAGAGACTTTCCGTTCTGCCTTCTCATTGGTTGTAAACCCAACCACATGACCTCCTTGTCACTGCCCATCTATACAGACCTCCAGATCTTTTATGGTTGGTATTAAGATTAAAGGCGTGTTTCTCCATGCTGGTGGTATCCCTGCCTGTCATGTCATCAGGATTAAGGGCATGTGCTACCACACTGCCAGACTTCTGCTATGGCTTGCTATTAGCTCTGACCCCCAGGTAATTTTATTTATTAACATACAAATAAAATCACATTTCAGTACAAATAAAATATCACCATAGGATGTAAAGATACCTGTGTCCCATGTTAATACTCATCAAAACAAGACTTTGTCTGAGAAGCTAAATAATCAAGTAGATGGGATGACTTACTCTGTGGATAGCCAATATCTTTCCCCAGCCATTCCTGTCATTGTCCAATGGGCCCATGAATCAAGTGCCCATGGTTGTGGACATGTGGGTTATGCCAGAGCCTAATAACATTGACTTCTACTCAGTAAAGCTGACCTGGCTAGAGTTGCTGCTGGATGCCCTATATGTCAACAGGAGAAGCCAAAACTGAGCCTCAAATAAGGCACCATTCCCCAGGATGACCAACAGTTACCTGATGGCATATTAACTACATTAGACAACTTCCTCCATGGAAAGCTCAAGGCTTTGTCCTTATTGGAGAAGATACCTATTCTGGCTATGGATTTGCCTTTCCAGATCATAATTCTTCTGCCAAAACCACCATCCATGGAGTTACTGAATGTCTTTTCCACATTGCTTTTGATGAAGGAACTCACTACACAGCCAGAGACAGTGACAGTGGGCCCTTGGTCATGAAGTCAAGTGATCTTACCATGTTACCCACCATCCTGAAGCAGATGACTTGATAAAATAAAACACAGTTACAGTGCCAATTAGGTGGCAGCAGCATAGACGGCAAGGCATTGTTCCCCAGAAGGTGGTATATGCTTTGAATCATCATTAAATATATGGTACACTTTATCTAATAGCCAGCATCCATGGCTCCAGTAACCAGGAGGTAGAAAAGGGCATAGGTCTACTCACTATAACTAGCAGTAACCAATTAGGAAAGTTTTTGCTTTCTATCCCTGTGACCGTAAAGTCTACTGACCTGAAAGTTTTGGATCCAGTGGGAAGAGTGGTCATACTAGGAGCCACAACAAAGCTACCATTGAACTGGAAGCTCAGACTTCCTTTGGGCCACTTTGGATGTCAAATGTTCTTAAACTAGTAAGTTAGGAAGGGCATAACAGTATTAGAAGGGGTGATTGATCCAGATCACTATGGGCAATTTGGACTGTTTCTCCAAAATGAATGTAAGAAAGATTATGTCTGGAGTTCACGATATCCTCTACTTCAAATTTTGGATATAAGGATGTGTTACTTTAATTTTGTTTCTACAGGAAGCAAGAGGAAATGGATTTGTTCCAGGTTAAGTTAGATCCGATTTGATCAAGCCAGACATCCCAAACCTTAACAGATGGTACTTATCAACAAATGATATAGCCAGTCTTCCCAGAGCTTGACCATTATCTTGAATTTTCTCAGGATCCTCATAAGACTACCAGCATCCACAATCAGCAGGAAGTAGTCTAAAAAACTATACCCACATTCCCAAAAAATGGATTATTGAATTTGTCTTTGTTTAGATTGTTGGTTGCATATTGTTATTGGTCATAGTCAAACTCTTTCTAAAAGAAGAAAAGAGGATATGATATAGAAATATAGGATATAGATATGATAGGGTGAAAAGGTAGATTATTGAATCTACCTATAAAGAGCAACAACTTGTTTAAAATGTTTTTCATTGCTATGGATTTTAGTTTATTGATAAAAAATTTAAAGTTAATATTGTTATACTTTATGTATATTTATACTCTTGTTTAAAGTAATATGTTTGTTTGTACAGCTCATTTGAAATTGTAATGTATAGTTAAGAAATACAGAGTAATAATTTGTCATCCATGATAATCAAACTTATAGTCATGTTAGTTAAGTTTTTAGGTATTCATAGACATATTTCAATTAGGTAGATGATCTTCAAACACCTCAAAGACATACAGAATATGACATTTAAAATTTTTTAAAAACCTAGAAATTCTGGATAGTGAGACACATCTGCTCTTGGTAGCACCCATTTACTTCACAGTGAAATATGGACATTGCCATTTGGGCAAGAAATTGCTCTTGTCAGGACTGCTAATAATATGTTATTTAAAGTAGATGAGCAGGACTCATAGGAAGGTGACCATGGAACTTTGCAAGGTAAAATCGTTCTTCAGGGTCCTGCTTCACAGAGGAGAGTGCCAAATATTCTACAGAACATAGGGAGAAGCAACTGAAAGACTCTAGACCTATAGACTGAAGATAGATGTCCCAAAATTGCATCAGAATTTTGGGTGACTATCCAGGCTGCCAGCTGTATCTGTCATTCTAGATTTTTTGGAAGTTGCTTACAATGCATTTCCTGTTTACTTAGGTAATCCTTCTGATGTCTTTGATGTATTTGAAGATTAGACAGTTATAATTTTCCTTGGTTATAATAAAAAAAGGAAACTTCAGACTCACGAATATATGATAGGAGATAGAATATTTTCTTTAATTTTGCCAAATACAAATAGACTAGATATTGTAACTGTAATTCTTGATTGATAAATATTTTGTTATATGTAATTTTACTATGTTCAAGTTAAAACCTTCCTTTTTGAGTCGACAGAAAGGGGGAAGTGCTGTGGGTTCTTTTTCTGTATGCTGTGAATATGTGATGCTATGATTGGTTAATAAAGAAGCTGCTCTGGCCTATGGTGAGTCAGGATATAACCAGGCAAAACATCCAAGAAAGAGTCAGGAAAAGGAAGGGGAGAGTCATGAGTTGCCAGCCACACACTGAGTAATCTTGATAACAAGGCAGAACTGAGAAAAGGTACCAAGCCATGTGGCTAAACATAAATAAGAATTATGGGCTAATTTAATAGTAAGAGCTAGTCAGTAGTAGTAAGCCTGAGCTAATGGCTAAGCACTTATAATTAATATAAGATTCTGAGTGATTATTCTATAAACTAGCCACTGGACTGTGAGGCCTTGGTAGGACTCAAGAAACATCTGACTACAGGTGGAAGAAATACAGAATGGGTTTTAGAGTAAGGTAGCTATAAATAGCAGCTAATTCTACATAACTAATTATAGAAGCAAGGATTATAGTTGACATGAGTGTATCTGTCTATTTTATTAAGAATATATTTGTACAGATATTTGTGTTTTCTTTCCTCAATGTTATTATTATGTGATGTAATACTAAGAGAATATAGATGATTATCATATTTAACTTTGAGACACTGAAAGAGTATCCCTCAATGGGCATTGCCACCTATTATAAATTTCTAATGAATTTCAGTTGTACAAGGGATAGTTATATAAGGTTAGGCATAATTATGACCTGCTTTATTATAAAATGTGGTTGTGATTATAAGTGGGATAGTTGTGTTTAGGCATTATTATGGCCTGGTTACTATTATTTTCATTTGGAAATTAATCATGATGTAAGACAATATGTTTTTGTGTCACATTGACAATGAGTGGACTTGTGATGGTTATTCTTAGTTGTCAATTTGACTATATCTGGAATTAACTAAAATCCCATTATAGAAAGTACACGTGAGGGCTTTGTACTTAATTTTCTGTAGGTAGATTCGCTTCTAATCTGTATCATCAAAGTAGGAAGATTCCTACTAATTTGGGACATACCTTCTGCTAGAAGCTTATAGAAGGACATAGACTAAGGAATCTTTTGACTTTTGCTTTCTTGCTTTCACCTTGCTAGCAAGTCCATTTCTTCACTATCACTAGATCCTACCTCTTTGTGATTTCATCATATACTGAGGACCAGGTGAGATATCAAATCTTGTGGAATGAGCAATTACTGGATACTTGGATTTTCTATTTACATCCAGCCATTGTTGGATTAACTTGACTGCAGCCTGTTAAGTCAAATATCATAGAACCAATAAAAATAGACTGAAATTTCTGAAATTGTGAACCAAATGAATGTTTCTCCATTTAAATTATTTTTTTCTTATATATTTTGTCACAATTGTTAAAAGCTAAGTGTTACAATTATAGTGAGGCTTTTCAGTAGTTTTTTATAAGTTTATCTTCTGAAAAATGACATTGGATGTTTGGTAAGTGCTACAAAGAATCTGTAGCTCATTAACCAAATTAAAGACATTTAATCTATAATACCACTTTCAATCTAGAATCAATAGATAGTTTCCCATTTAGAATCAATAGATAGTTTTCCATTTATTTATCTCTTTTTCATTTTTTGGTCAATATTTTATAGTTTGCAAGCAGAACTTATTCATCACGACTGGAAAATTTATTCCTAGCTGTGTTTTGTACCTATAGTAAAAGTAGTGTTTTGTTCATGAATAAAATATTACTGATTTTTCTTTGTTAATTTCTTATTGGGATGGTTTGATCAAATAATTTATTAATTTAAGTCTTCTACTTGTTGAATATTTACCATTTCCTATATAAATATTCATTTTGCAAAACATGAACAGTGTAACTTTTCAACTTTTCAATTTAGATCTTTATTTCATTTACTTATCTAATTGCATTAGATAAAAGTGATAATAGTGGAACAATTTTTCAAATATTCCTATTCAATGTGATGATATTACCTCTGCATTTGTCATAAAAATATCACCTCTAATGAATTTATTTCATTTCTTCTGTAACCTATTTGGTTCAGAAATGTTTGTCTTAGTTTAACTTTTTATCCAGTTTCCTTATAGATTGTGCTAATTAAGAGTTTTCATTATGTTATTTTCATAAATGTATACACTTAGATCACATTCTATCCCTCCTGCCACCACTACCCTAGTTTCTCTCATTTTACTTGAATTTTTTCTTCTGCACTAGATTCCATAGAAGAGAATGAAAACAGGAAACACTTGTCTTTGTGAGTCCAGCATATTTATATTAATATGATGATTACAAATTCCATCCATTTTTCTGCAGATTATTTGGTTTTGATCTTCTCTATGGCTGAATAATGTTACATTATGTATATGTATATTTCTACATTTTATTGATTTATGCAGAAATATGAATACATTTTCTTATTTATTTTTTCACAGTAATATTTTATTTAAATTTTTAATTCATTTACATACCAACCACAGATCCCCATCTCAGCTCTCCTCCCACTCTACCCATCCCCATCTAAACTCCCCATGACACACCCCTCATCCCCTCCCTAGCACCAGGTTTGTTCCTAACCCCAAAATATTTCCTTCTATCAAGATGTCTCATTCATTGCTCTCTCACTCTGTCCCTCCCCCAGATTGACCATTTCATTCCCTTATATTCTCATTACCAGTACCCTCCAGTATATTGCCTCCCTGATCACCAGTTTACTCATGGAGATTTCTGTTGCCCCTATCCAGGATTATCTGTAATTCCTCTTAGAATCCTCATTCTTAACTTGCTTCTCTGGAGTTTTGGTTTGTAGTGTGATTATCCTTTGCTTTGTATCTAATATCCACTTATGAGTGAGTACATACCACGTTTGTCTTTCTGAGTCTGGGCTACCTCACTCAGGATGATATTTTCTAGTTCTATTCATTTACCTGCAAATTCCATGATGTCATTGTTTTTTATAGCTGAGTAATACTCCATAGTGTATATGTACATTTCTTTATCTGTTTTTTGATTGTGGGGCATCTAGGTTGTTTCCAGATTCTGGCAATTAAGAATGATGCTTCTAAGAACATAGTTGAACAAGTGTCCTTGTGCTATGATTTAGCATCCCTTGGGTATATGCCTAAGAGTAGTATCATTGGGTCTTGAGGTAGATTAATTCCCAATTTTCTGAGCAACCACCATAATGATTTCCAAAGTGGCTGTAAAAGTTTGTACTCCCACCAACAGTAGAGGAATGTTCCCCTTGCTTCACATTCTCTCCAAAATAAGCTGTCACCAGTGTTTCTGATCTTAGTATTCTGACAGGTGTAAGATGGTGTCTCAGAGTCATTTTGACTTGCATTTCCCTGATGACTAAGGATGTTGAGCAATTCTTTAAATGTCTTTCAGCCATTTGGGATTCTTCTGTTGAGAATTCTGTTTAGATCTGTATCCAATTTTTGATTGGACTGTTTGGTATTTTGATGTGTAGTTTCTTGTGTTCTTTACATATTTTGGAGATCAGTGCTCTCTCAAATGTGGGGTTGGTAAAAATCTTTTTCCATCCTGTAGGCTGTTGTTTTGTCTTATTTACTATGTCCTTTGCCTTAAGTCTCAATTCAAGAGGTCACATTTATTAATTGTTTCTCTCAGTGTCTGTGATACTGGTGTTATATTTAGGATGTGGTCTCCTATGACAATGCTTTCTAGGCTACTTCCTACTTTCTCCTCTATCAGGTTAAGTGCAGCTGGATTTATGTTGATGTCTTTGATCCACCTGGATTTGAGTTTTGTGCATAGTGATAGATATGGATCTATTTGCAGTCTTCTATGTGTTGATACCCAGTTATGCCAGGAAAATTTGTTGAAGATGCTTTTTTTTTCCACTGTAGGGTTTTGGCTTCTTTGTCAAAAATCAGGTGTTCGTAGGTATATGGATTAATATCAGGATCTGCAATTTGATTCCATTGGTCCATATGTCAGTTTTTATGCCAAAACCAAGATGTTTTTGTTACCTTTGCTCTATAGCAGACCTTGAGTCAGGGACAGTGATGCCTCCAGAAGTTGCTTTATTCTAAAGGTTTGTTTTAAATACCTAGATTTTCTGTTTTTCCATATGAAGTTGAGTTATTCTTTCAAGGTCTGTGAAGAATTGTGTTGGGATTTTGATGGGGATTGCATTGAATTTGTGGATTGCTTTTGGAAAGATTGCAAATTTTATTATGTTGGTTCTACTTATCCATGAGCATAGCAGATCTTTCCGTTTTCTGATATCTTCTTTAATTTCTTTATTTGAACACTTAAAATTCTTGTCATACAAGCCTTTCACTTGTTTAGTTAGAGTTACCTCAAAGTATTTTACATTATTTGTGGATATTGTAAAGGGTAAAGTTTGTCTGATTTCTTTCTCAGCCTGTTTATCATTTGTGTATAGGAGGGATACTGACTTTTTTTAGTTAATCTTGTATCTTGCCACATTACTGAAGGTGTTTATCAGTTGTAGGAGTCCCTGGTAGAATCTTTGGGGTTACTTATTTAGACTATCATATTATCTGCAAATAGCAAAAGTTTGACTTCTTCATTCCAATTTGTATTCCCCTTGACCTCCTTTTGTTATCTTATTGCTCTATCTAGAACTTCTAGTACTATATTGAATAGATAAGGGGAGAATAGACAGCCTTGTCTTTTTCCTGATTTTAGTGGAATCAGAGTTTCTCTCAATTTAGTTTGATGCTGGCTGTCAACTGGCTGTAAATTACATTTAATATGTTTAGGTATGTTCCTTGTGTTCCTGATCTCTCCAAGACCTTTATCATGAAGGGGTGTTGGATTCTTTCAAAGGCTTTTTCAGCATCTAATAAGATGATTATGTTTTGTCTTACTATTTGTTTATATAATACACTACATTGACAGATTTTCATATGTTGTACCATCCCTGCATCTCTGGGATGAAGCCTATGTGATCAAGGTGTATGAATATTTGATGTGTTCTTGGACTTGGTTCCCTCTTATTTTACTGAGTAATTTTGCATCAATATTCATGAGGTAAATTGGTCTGTAATTCTTTTTTTGTTAAATCTTTGTGTGATTTGGGTATCAGAGTAACTGTAGCCTCATAGAGTTTTACAATCTTCCTTTTGTTTCTATTGTGTGAAACAATTTGGAGATACTTTTAATGACTATGTCTATTTCCATAGGAGTCACAGGTCTATTTAAATTGTTTATCTGGTCTTGATTTAATTCTGGTATAATGTACGTATCAAGAAAGTTTTCCATTTCTTTTAAGATTTTCCAAATTTGTGGAGTACAGGTTTTTGTAGCATGACCTGATGATTTTCTGGATTTCCTCATTGTCAGTTGTTATGTCTTCCTATTTGTTTCTGATTTTCTTAATTTGGATATTCCCTCTCTGACTTTTAGCTAGTTTGGATAACAGTTTGTCTTTCTTGTTAATTTTCCCAAAGAACCAACTCTTTTTTTTCATTGATTCTTTATGCTATTTTCTTTGTTTCAAATTAATTGATTTTGGACCTCAATTCGATTATTTCCTGTTGTCTATTCCTGCTGGGTGAGTTTACATCCTTTTCTTCTAGAGCTTTCTGGTGTGATGTTAAGGAATGCTAGGATAAGATTTATCTAATTTGTCTATGTAGGCATTTAGAGGTATGAACTTTCCTCTTAGTACTTCTTTCATAGTGTTCACAAGTTTGGGTATGTTATACATTCTTTTTCCTTGAACTCTAGGAAGTCTTTAATTTCTTTATTTCTTCTCTGACCCAGTCGTGATTCATTTGAGCATTATTTAGTTTCCATGTGTTTGTAGGTTTGTGGCTTACCTGTGTTTTACATCATGTTTTCCCGCAATGTTGGACCCCAAAGTTTTTAGGGTCACAAGTGGGTGCCCCCAAGAACCCAGATTCCAGTCCAATTGATGCAAATGCAAGAGGATTTATTAAAGATTCTATATAGAAGGGTAAAGCCTGCTCCTAAGAGCAAGAGCCACATCTTGCCCCATAAGGGCTTATAAAGGAAAAAAAACCCACAAAACCCATAAGATTACAATTCCCATGCAATTTCGTTTCTCAAGATCATGGTCTGGATACAGAGTGATCACAGAGGGGGTACAGTTACGTCAACAGGTACATTTTTTTTTCCTGAAACCTCAAGGGAGGGTATCAAGGCAGGAGTGAAGTTTACACAAAGGTCACAGTGGTCCTTCCTGGAACACCTGCAACTATCCCAATCACATTTGAGCACATCTCTTAACAGAAATCTCTTTACATTGTTTTATGGTTGCAGGGGAGATTGAACAATGGCTAAGTCAGATTGCCCTTGGAACTAGATTTTTAGTTTCTCATTTCCTAGTGCTTGAAGTTTCTCTTTTCCTGAGGCTTGGGGGTGTAAGCCTGAAGGATTAGGGTCATTCACCACCACCACCCCCCAGTGGATGGCCATGTCTTTCTTTTTCAGTCTTTTACTTTCCAGACTTTTTTTTCTCTCTTTGTCCTACCTATCATTTTTGTCTGGCTACTGGCCAATCAGCATTTTATTTATCAATCAATCATCCACAGTGATAAAATACCAGGAGTTATTCCATTTTTTTTTGTATCTGTTGAGATTTGCTTTCTGACTGAGTGTGTGGTCAATTTTAGAAAAGGTTCCTTGGGGTTCTGAAAAGAAAGTATATTCTTTTGTGTTTGGGTGGATTGTTCTGTATGTATCTTTTAAGTCTACTTGATTTATAACATCTGTTAGTTCCCTTCTTTCTCTTTTAAGTTTCTGTCTGGCAGACCTGTCCACTGATGTGAGTGGGGTGTTGAAATCTACCACTATTATTATGTGGGGTTTGATATGTGATTTAAGCTTTAGTAATGTTTGTTTTACATATGTGGGTGCCCTTGTATTTGGGGTATAAATGTTCAGAATTGAGACTTCATCCTGATGGATTTTTTTCTGTGATGAATATGTAATGTCTTTCTCTATCTCTTTCGATTAATTTTTGTTTGAAGTCTGTTTTGTTAGATATTAGGATAGCTACACCAGCTTGCTCCTTTTTTTTCAGAGCTGAGGACAAACCTAGGTCCTTGTACTTGCTACGCAAGTGCTCTACCACTGAGCTAAATCCCCAACCCTGCCAGCTTGCTTCTTAAGTCCATTTGATTGAAAAGATTTTTTTCCAGCCCTTTACTCTAAGGTAGAGTCTGTCTTTTAGGATGAGTTGTGTTTCTTGTATTAAGTGGAAGGATGGATCCTGTTTTCATATCCATTCTCTTAGCCTGTGTTTTTTATAGGCAAATTGAGTCCCTTGATACTAAGGGATATTAATGATTGTTAATTCCCATTATTTTTTGGTGGCAGTGTATGTGTTTACCTTCTTTGGAATTTGTTGGTGTGGGATTATCTATTGCCTGTGTTTCCATGGGTGCATCTAAATTCCTTCATTTGGAATTTTCCTCCTAGTGGTTTCTATAGGGCTGGATTTGTGGATAGGTATGGTTTAAATCTGGTTTTATCATGAAATATCTTATTTACTCCATTTACAGTGATTGAGAATTTTGATAGGTATAATAGTCTGGGCTGGCATCCATGGTCTCTTAGTGTCTGTATAATGTCTGTCCTGGAACTTCTTGATTTCAGAGTCTCCATTTAGAATTTGCGTGCTAGTCTGATGGGTCTGTCTTTATATGCTACTTGATATTTTTCCTTTGCAGCTCTTTTATTTTTTTATTTTATTTTATAATTTAATTTAATTTTAGTATCAGCCATGATTCCCTTGTTCTCCCCCTCCTGCCCCCCTCCAGCCCAAACCCCATTCCCATCTCCTCCAGGGCAAAGGCTCCCCTTAGGATTGAATTCTACTTGGTAGATTCAGTCCAGGAAGGTCCAGTATATTTTCTTTAGTCTGTATGTTTAGTCATTTGATTATGGTGAGGAGACATTTTTGGGGGATCCAGTCTATTTGGTGTTCTATAAGCTTCTTGTATCTTTATAGGCTTTCCTTATTTATGATGAGTAAGTTTTCTTCTATGATTTTGTTGAATATATTTTCTGTGCCTTTGAGCTGATATTCTTCTCCTTCTATCTCTATTATTTTTAGATGTGGTCTGTGATACCTCAGTAAAACCCCCCACTCTATCCCCTACAGACAAAGAGAAGCTTAAACCAGGATTCATAAGTGTAAATAAGAACTCAGACCCCTTTTCCCCAGGTGGCTGTATCTGCTACAGGGACTTTGAAAAACACAGTCAGGATATTCGACCGAAAGACTAAAAAGGGAGGCAGGTTAAAATAAATTATATGGTCTGTGCCTTTAAGAACTAGCCTCACAAAGAAAGGGGAGCGCTCCTTCCAACCTCCCTGCTGTGAGTGAGAGATTTAGAAGAGCCTCCCTGGAGGCTTGTAAACTTAGAAAACACCTTACTTTTGCATTCTGTACCTAAAGTCTCCAGTGGTGGCTTTGGGGACTGTGATCTAGGCCAGGCCAGTTTCAAGTCCCCAGAAATGATGGCACCAGCCTCAGGAACAAAAGAACAGAATCAGGATGTCTGATGGTAACCAATAAACCACGAGATACCCCTCTCCAGAGATAACAAGACCAGACCCCAGAGATGAGTTGTAAAACTCCTGACAGGGCAAACAGATAAGATAAAATAAGATAAAGTCCAGGCCTGGGAAAAACTTGACCAATCAAGGATGGACCAGTACTAACCCCTTCCCCTCTAAGAAATTTTATGGGTTTTGCCTATAAAAACTAACTTCCCCAAGAAAGAGGGACTCCTCCCTGCCTCACTGTATTGGGTGTAGGAATGAGTCCCTGTCTAGACTTGTATCTGCAGAATAAACCTTGCTGTTGCATTCTGGACATCCAAGGTCTTCGGTGGTCTCTTTGGAGGGTCACAATCTAGGCATAGCATGGTCTTTCCATGGTGTCCCAGATTTTCTGGACATTTTTTGTTACAACTTTTTTTGCCTTAATGTTTTCTTTGACTGATGAATCTATTTTCTCTATCATATCTTCAATGCCAGAGATTCTCTTGCATTCTGTTAGTTATGCTTGCATTTGTAGTTACTGTTCATTTACTCAGATTTTCCATTTCCAGCAATCCATAGTTTTGTGTCTTGTTTTATTGACTCTATTTCAATTTTCAAGTCATGAAGTGTTTCCTTCACCTGTTTGATTGCTTTCTCTTGATTTTCTTGGTTTACTTTAGGAAATTCATTGATTTCTTCCATTTTTTTTTTGTATCAGGGACAAGGACAGAATTTCTAGTTAGTGAAAAAATACAGACCCCCTATAAGACAGGAAAGTAGATCATCTTACAGTCAGGTTGCCTAGCAACAGGACATTGAGTCAGAGCCCTTGACCCTCTCACCCTGTAAACATCCTATACAAACATCCTGTTAGCTTGCCCCACCTTATGCAGAGGACAGCTTCTTGCTCCCTCCACCCTGCAGGAACTATATAAATCCTTCTGAAGAAAATAAAGTTGCACCTTGATCAGAATCTAGACTTGGTGTATTTTCCTTTGTATCTCCTGTCCCTACATTCCCTCCTTAGGGTGGTCGAGAACCTGTTGTAGCCCTGCAGGCAGGGCATTTTTGTTTGTCTTTCCTCTGTTTCTTTAAGGAAAACTTTCATTTTCATCTTTAAAGACCTCTATCATCTTCTTAAGGTCATTTTAAAAGTCATTTTCTTGTGTTCCTTTACACTGGTTTATTCAGGTCTTGCTGATGCAGAACCACTAGGTTCTGATGGTACCATATTGCTCTATATGTTTTTGAATGTATTATTGCACTTAAGTCTACCCATCTCTTCCTTCAATTGGTGCAAATGTTGTCTTTGTGTCAGGGAGCCACTCTAGGTCCAATCAGAACTCTTGGTCCAATCAGAGCTCTTGGTCCAATTAGAGCTGGCAAAATCTATTTCTCAGGGAGCAGGTAGGGTTTTGAGGAATGGGTGGGTTTCAGCAATGGAGTGGGGCTTGTAGGCTACAGGGTCCAATGGGGGGTTGTGGTAGTTAGGCCTGCTTGTAGGAGTCCTGTCTGCTGGCCTGACTACCATCCCGCCATTGGACCCTGGGCCTAGGAGAGCAAAGACTCATCTCTTGGTCCAATTGCATCTTGTGGAGTCTTTGTCTCAGACAGCAGCTGTGGTCTCAGAGGATGGATGGGTGTGGGGGTTGCAGTGGGGCTTTTAGGTTACAGGGTCTGATGTGGGATGGTATTCAGACCTATCTGCAGAAGTTCTGCCTGCTGGCCTGCAACTGTGGCTGCAATGTCTGAGGGTATGGGGATACAGGTTATGACCCTGGTCCTCAAATTTTTGTACTTATTAGTTTATCATTATTTGAGAACATGACTGATTCCCCTACTTGGATATTTGGATAATAATATACAAATGTAAGTATGTAGATATCTCTATAATAAGCTGGATTTGAGGTTTAGAGAGAAATGTGTATTCACAGGAATGGTTTTTTAATCTTATGGTAGCTTTTCTTGTTACTGTTTGAGGAAATTCCATACTAATTTCCATAGTGACTGAACTCCTCATTTTTATTCTTGCTAGCAGTAAACTATAGTTCCTATTTCCCCTGGAGCCTCACTGTCATTTGCTGTATGTTTTCTTTGTGATATCCATTCTGACTGAGGTGAAATGGAATTTTAATGCAGTTTTGATTTACATTTCTAGTGTTCATATTCTGAATTTTGTCAATTATCTCTGCTTTTTAAATTTCTCTATTTTATTTACTTGTCTGAGATTTACTTTTACTGTTCTCTTAATTTTGGGTATATTTTGTTCCCATTTTTCTTTTTTTCTGGAGATACAATAGTAAGTAACTTCTCATTTTAGATTGGTCTATTTTGTTGATAAAGTGGTTTATTTAAATAAATTTCCTTTTTAAAACTGTATCTGCTATATCTCATCAATTTTGATATAGGGCCTTTCCATTTTAATTTGTCTCAAGAATGTTTTAAAAAGTTTCAGCTTCTTCAATAACCTGTACATTGCTAAGGGTCATGTTTAATTTTGAAGTACTTAAAAATTTTCAGTGTTTCCTCCAGAAATTGATATTTGATATTACTTCAGTCTTTTTTAACTTTGTTAATGCTGCACTGTAGAATTGACCTAAAGTAGACTAAGTACAATATTTCTTATGCAATTTAGAAAAATACATATCCTACAGTTATTTGATGGAATGTTGTATAAACATCTGTGAGTCCATTTGGTTTAGAGATGAGTTTAAATCTCATTGTCGATTTTCTACCTCAATTGTTCAAATTCCTGAGAGTAGCATTTTCTTACTGTGGGATGTCTTTCTGTATACTGTGAATATGTGTTGTTCTGATTGGTTGATAAATAAAGCTGCATTGGCCTATGGCAAAGCAGGTTATTGGCAGTCATGTAATTGAAAGAGAGAGACAAGAAAGAGTTAGGCAGAGTTGGGACAGACTCCAGCCACCACTGAAGGAGAAGCAATATGCCAACAGATCGGAAAGCCATGGAATACATGGTGAAACATACATTAATAGAAATGGGTTAATTTAAGATATAAAGGCTAGGTAGCAAGAGGCCTTCTGTAGACCATACAGTTTGTAAATAATATAAGCCTCTGTGTGTTTACTTGGGTCTGAGAAGCTACAGGACCACAGGTGAGAAAGATTTGTCTGGAACATGGTTGACCAGAGAAAACTTCCAACTATATTTTCTGTTATTGATATATATTTTTTTAATTTAATTAATTTATTTATTTACATCCCAGCCTCAGTTCCCCTCCTCTCATCCCTGTCCCTTCCCCACCTACCCTCAGTTAACCCCCCTCAATCCAGTCCTCATCTGCTTCTGTTCAGAAAGTGTCAGGCCGACCATGGGTATCAACAAAGAATGACATATTAATTTCAGTAAGCCTAAGCACCTCTCCTTGTATTTAGGTTAGGCAATCCAGTATGAGGAAGAGGGCCCGCAAAAGAGTCAGAGACAACTTGTGATACCTTTGGTAAGAGTCCCATATATAGACCAAGCTACACAATTAAAACACATATGTAGTGGAATTAGGTCAGTCCCATGTTGGATCCCTGGATGTTGGGGACTCTGTGAGTTCCTTTATGCCAGGTTTGTTGTTTATGTGGATTTTTCTGTGATATCCTTGACCCCTCTGGATCCTACAATCCTTCCTCCCTCTCTTCAGCAGGATTTCCCAAGCTCAACTCAGTGCCTTGTTGTGGGTCTCTGAATCTGTTTCTATCATTTACTGAAGGCTCTCTGATGACAATGGTGGTAGTCCACAGTTTGATCACTGGAGATGGCCAGTTCAGGCTATGTATCTATTATTGCTAGGAAACCTAGCTGACACTATCCTTGTAGATTCATGGGAGTTTCTACCTGACCCTGAAAAGCACCGTTCTTTTTTTCTTCCCAGTCATCTCGTGTAAGACTCTCCTCATTCAAACATCCCCAAACCATTCCTTCAAGTTCCCTTCCCCACCTGCCCCTGGTCCACCCAGGAGATCTTTTCTATTTCCCCATCTAAGGGAGATTCAGGTGTCTCCCCTTGGACCCTCCTTGTTACCTAGTCTCTCTAGGTCTATGGCTTGTAGCATGGTTATCATTTACTTTACAAATAAAATCCACATATGCATGAGTACATAGTGCATGACATGTTTATCTTTCTGTGTTTGAGTTACCTCACTCAGGATTATTTTTTTGTAGTTCAATCCATTTAACCACACATTTCTTGATGTCATCACTTTTAACAGCTGAGTAATAATCCATTGTGTAAATGTACCAAATTTTCTTTATCCATTTTCAGTTGAGGGTCATCTAGGTTGTTTACAGTTTCTGGATATTAAAAATAAATATGGTGAGAACATAATTGAGCAATTGTCTTGTGGTATGATTGAGCATCCTTTGGATATATATCCAAGAGTGGTATAGTTGGGTCTTGAGGTACATTGACTCCCACCGTTTTGAGAAACTGCCAAATTGATTTCCAAAATGGCTGCAAAAATATCCACTTCTACCAGTAATGGAGAAGTGTTCCCCTTGCTCCATATCCTTACCAGCATGAACTGTTACTTCTGTTTTTCATCTGAGCCATTCTCACCTGTGAAAGATGGAATCTCAGAGTTGTTTTGATTTGCAATTTCCTGATGGCTAAGGATGTTGAACATTTCTTTAAGTGTTTTATTGCCAATTGAGCTTCTTCTGTTGCGAATTCTCTATTTAGGTCTGTACATCATTTTTTAATTATATTATTTGGTTTGTTGTCTAGTTTCCTGAGTTCTTAAATAGGAGTTTGATGTCTTTGACTATTATTATAGTAGAATAATCTCTCACTTTAGAACAATTAATGTTTCTTTTAGTTTATAAGCACTCTGGCATATATATATATATATATATATATATATATATATATATATATATATGTATATATATATATATATATATATATATATATATATATATATATATATATTTACAAAATTCTGTTGCACTTTGGGCCACTTTTTTCATTATACAATGACATCTATTGTTTCTTTTTATAGTTTCTGACTAGAATCTGTTTGTGTTTCACTTATGTAGAATATCTTGTCAAGGAAATCACTTTCAGACAAGACATGTCATCACTTACAAATCAAGTATATTATTATGTTTAATTTACTTATTGTATGTCATTATGTATGGTTTTGTCTGCAGAGTGTGTGATCTCTGAGTAGTGATCAAAAGACATCTTGTGGGACTCTTTTCTCTATTTCTTCTAAATGAACCAAAAAAGTCAAACTCAGGTTGTAACCCTTGGGAACAAGCACCATTACCCACTGATCCATTCCATCAACATAACAATTAGTACTTACAGCAGTATAGAGTTTGATCACATTTATTACTTCAGTCAGATACTCTGTCTTTAACTGGAAATTTTATTTCATTTTTATTCAAATACATACAAATGCATGAGAAGTTAGTACCTCAAATTTGTTTCCTGTATATAGGTTTACAAACTTCCATTCTTTTGTCTTTTTATATTTTTGTATATCACAAAAATCAGGTCAATGTTTTAATATTATTTTTAAACAGTAACAACTTACATTGATCAAGGCAGTGCTGTATACATAAATTTAGTTCCATCTTCACATTTTGAATTTTCCTGTCTTAGCTTTTCCAACATATTACAATGTTCCTGTTATTATTTTCATTTGTCTATTAATCATATTACTTACAAATATGAAGAAATAAGAAGTTTCATACTCATGATTATAACATTGTTTGGAAATTTTCTTCATTATTTTATTTTCCTGTGATAATTTTATTTTTATTTAAGGTTATATTTTTAAATTATTGTGCATTGTATTTTGTTTGTGTGTTGCATGTACTTGTTAGTGTATGTGCATGCATGTTTTCATGAGTTTGGGCACACATGTTTGCATGTATGTGGAGACTAGAAGGTAATATCTAGTGTCATACTTTATCATGCTCCACCTTTATATTTTTATATTTATATTTATTTTTTATTGTGTGTATGCTGTGGTATGTCTTTCTGTATGTTGTGAATATGTGTTGTCCTCATTGGTTCATAAATAAAACTGCATTGGCTTATAGCAATGCAGCTTAGAATTAGGTGGGAAATCCAAGCATATATATAGAGAAGAGAGGAGAGGAGAGAGAGGCACCAGTTACCACCAAAGGAGAAGGAAAATGCAAGCAGATTGGTAATGCCATGGCCACATGGCAAAACATAAATAAATAGAAATGAGTTAAGATAAAAAAAAGCTAGCTAGCAAGAAGTTGGCCATAGGCCATACAGTTTGCAAATAATATTAAGCATCTGAATGATTATTTTATAAGCAGCTGTGGTACTGTGGGGCTGGGCAGAACCAGAGAAACCTTCTGGCTACATGTGTATATATGTGGAGAGGCCAGAGATATTAGCTATTCCCCTGAGTTTGGGTTAGAAGGAATTGTGTATGATTCCATGTAAGTACTAAGAACCTAGTTCAGGTGTTCTGTGAGAGTAATATGCTCTCTTGACTGATGAGGCATGTCTGAAGCTTAACTACCATTAGTGTTTGAGACAAGGTCTTGTGCTAAACCTGAAATTCTTTGTCATGTAGCAGCTTCCTTTAAGATTAAAGTGTTCCCTTTTGGAGGAAAGCTTTGGAAGACACAGGATGTTAAGAAGCAGATTAAAAGCATGAAGGTTGTTAAAGGCACACATTAATAAAATAGATATAAAACAACAGCTTTAAGGAGAAGTGAAAGAATTCATCCTATAAATAAGCACATTAAGACATGAAGTAACAAACCCAAATGTTTCAGGAAGTTTCTGAAAGTGAACAGATTCACTAAACATCTCCTTACCCTAACATACATTACCAGTAAGGACTATGAAGACAAGCTGAGCTGCTTGGAAGAATCAGAGACAAACAGAGATGCCTAGAAGAGGCTCTGACAGACAGGGCTACCTGGAAAGAACACCCTGCAACTGTTACACTGCATGAAAGTTTTACAGTGTACTGAAAGTATCCAGATTTTGTATGGGCTTTGGTGATACTCTCTTTTGAGTCAATTCTACTACTTTAAGTAACTTCTAACCCTGTAAGTAGCCCCAATAAAACTCATTGATTCACAAGGGTTAACTTTGGTACTATACTTATTTTGATCTATCATCATTTCCCCACCTGGTTAGACATCTGTGCACTTCTTTCCAGGATTAATGTCATACAATACTTATTAACTCAGTGAAGATGTTTGACCAGTGGGCTTTGTCGATTGGCCTGTGTCTTCCTTTCCCAGGTCTAGGGCTACATATATTCACTACTATGCCCAGGTTTTTATGTGGATTCTGGGCATCTAAACTTACTTCCTCATGATTGTGCATCAGGCACTTTGTAGCAATCTAGTCAGGCCACCTGTGACTTTCATATATTCAGGAATTTTATGTATATTATACGATATCATGTTTCTTCTGAGTTTGAACAAATGCATTTATACTTTTCTTAAAATGCTTCTAATGTTAACAAAATCATTTCATGCTATTTTCTCTGGAAACAACTTGATCTCTTCCTTTCTAAAGAATAAGTTTGCTGAACACAATATTCTTGATTGACAGCTTTATTCCTTCTGTACTATGAATATCGACTCATACTCTTTCTATCCTATAATTACTGATTAGAAAACTTGTATTGGTCAACCAGTGATTGATGCAATTACTGTTTTGTACATGATGTATTCTTATTTCTTTATAAACATACACTTCTTATATTTTTATTTTATTTAATTTATCATTCACTGCTTGATTTATTAGGAGGGTGGTACAAATCACAGTTATTTTCCTTCAGGATAATACTTAGGTAGTCAGACTTTTCAACAGGGGTTTATGCAATTACTTTACTTTTTCTATCTTTATTATATGGCATTAATGTAAATGGAATAATTTTCTTAATTTAAGTGATAGTAATGACATCATTGGTATGTATGAAGGATACTGGTTTTTGTATGTTGATACTATATGCTGAAACATTGCTGAATGTTTATAAATACAAGTACTTTTCTGATAGAGATTTTAGAGTGATTTAAGTATAGTCATGGCATCTAAGATAATTTTTTGTTTGTTTGTTTGGTTGGTTGGTTTGGTTTGGTTTGGTTTGGTTTGGTTTGGTTTTTAGAAACAGAGTTTCTCTGTTTAGCTTTTTTTTTATCCTGTTCTTGAACTCACTTTGTAAGACCAGGCTAGCCTCAGCGTCACAGAGATCCACCTGCTTTTGCCTCCTGAGTGCTTGGGTTAAAGTTGTGTACCACCATCACTCAGCTCATCTAATATAGTTTTAATACACACAGTAGCATGGATTTGGAACCAGTCAGACATATGTCAATAAAGGAATATATGGTGAAAATATAATACATATACAATGAAATTGTGTGCAGCCACAGGAAAATAAAGCAAATTTGGAAGAAAATGTATGAATTGAGAACATATTGTATTAAGTGAAGTAAACCAGACTCAGAAAAAATTGATATTTCCTCTTATATTGGAATTTGCATTTATATGAGCTAGGGTGGGAGGAGATACTTACTATGGAACTAGTAAGGAGACCATGAGACAGTGAAAGGAGAAAAAGAGGTATTGAGGGGTAGTAAAGAGAACAATAGGATAAAAGTGACATAATATCCCAAAGGATGCAATGGTGAGAAATAGAAAGGTACAAGGAATGTTGTCAGATAACTAGATCAGAAAAGGTGGGAATACAAGTAAAAAGAACAAAGCATCCCACCATAGGTTATGGGCTCTGAAATCCAGCTCATGAACCAAGGAAAGATCCTGATCCTACTACCAGGGGCCCCTCAAACATACAAAGCTACACACTGTCTCCTCTATTCAGAGGGCCTAGTTCAGTCCCATGCAGGCTCCATAGCTGTTGTCTAAAGGTTGTAAGTTCCTAAGAGCTTGGATCGGTTGTCTCTGTAGATTTCCCCACCTATGGTGGGATGCTTAGCTGAGTCTTGATGCAGGGTGGAGGGGCTTGGTCCTGCTTCAACTCAATGAGCCAGGCTTTGTTAACACCCTATGGCAAGCCTTAAGATTTCATAGGAGGGTGAGGGAGGGAAGGCTGGGGGAGAGTGGGAGGAGGTGAGAGGGTGATCTGTCGTTGGTATGTAAAGTTAATAAAAAGCTTCTTAAATATAAAAACAAGTAAAAAGAAAACTAAAGACATTTTTTCTTGAAAATGCCATGTAATTACACAAAGTACCATTATGTTATTAAATTCAACATATTTGTGTTCACCTTACAAACTTTGACATATAATATTGTTTCCTCCCCAAATGTGACTATATTAGCTGAAATTTTATTCATCTTTGAAATGTACTTTAAATATTATCTCATCCTCACTTTCCCCTATTGAATAATTTTCTCTCTTTTACACACATAAGATATATGTCTTCTAAGACAAAGTATATTCAACTTTGTAATTATATATTTATATATTTTCAAACAAAACTGTGTATTTAGGACTAGACTGTAGCTTTTGTTTTATTTATCTATTTATTTATTTATTTATTTATTTATTTATTTATTTATTTAGGTTTTTGGAGACATGGTTTCTTTGTGCAGTTTTGGTGCCTGTCCTGGATCTCACTCTGTAGAACAGGCTGGCCTTGAACTCATAAAGATCCACCTGGCTCTGCCTCCTGAATGTTAGGATTAAAGGCATGTACCATCACTGCCTGGCTTGACTGTAGCATTTTTAACTCAGTGCATAAAATGGTGCATTTTTGAATAGGTGGATCAATTTAAAATAAAATATATGTGTAGTTATATGTGTATGCTTGTGTAATGCATGTCTATTATTTTAATGTGTATGGGAAATTACAAGATGGGAGTAAAAGTATAATGTCTAATTAATACATAATCCAAGCAATTCTTTCTGATCATAAATCAATACATGTTCCAGACAAACTAATTAAATTTGAGAGAATACATGTATTGATACACAATTTATCGTCACAAACTTATAAATTCAGAAAGTGTATCAATATGTTTAATAAATCAGTGCACTAGAGGCACAGCATATTATTTAAACAAATCAATGTTCTTAAAAGAATTCAGTATGAAAAGGGTATAAGAGCATTTTGTTTGTACATGGGGCCTGTCAAATAATCTAAACAGACCCAAAGTAAATTTACCATGAAGTTGTAATTTCCATTAGAATTTTGATATTATCCCATCCCTTATAGTCCACTTTTTCATTTCATATTATGTGAGGGTGAGGGCAAATACCTCTTCTATTGCCTTGCCTCTTTTTTCTATTTCAAATGAAGATCCTCCAACACAATCACCTTCACTTGATG
Organism: Peromyscus maniculatus bairdii; assembly: GCF_049852395.1. Classification (NCBI taxonomy): domain Eukaryota; kingdom Metazoa; phylum Chordata; class Mammalia; order Rodentia; family Cricetidae; genus Peromyscus; species Peromyscus maniculatus. The sequence continues at coordinate 66,349,332 of NC_134875.1, read as the reverse complement.
GTCCTGTGACAGTTAATACTGATTTTCAACTTGATAGATTCTAGCATCACCTAGCAAACAAAATTATAAAAAAGTTTTCTAGATTGGGATAATGTGTGAAAATTTATCCTAAATATGGGTGATTCAGTTCTATTGGCTGAGGTCCCAGACAAAATAAAAAGGTGAAAGTTAGAATAGTTAAGCTCAACTTGTGATGACATTGACAATTTGAAATGCCTTAAATTTAACTTATGTTTCAAAGAGTTAGAACTCATGACCATCATAGTCGAGAACCTAATAACAATAAAAGATCATGCTAGACCAGTATCTGGCAGCTTCCATCTTGTTGTTCAAGAACAAGGCAGAGAACATTAACAGGGAATGGCATTAGCTTCTGAAAATTCAAAACTTTCCCCCAGTGGCACACATCTTCCAAGAAGACAGCACCTCCTAATCTTTCCAAAAATCTTCCACCAACTAGGAACCAAACATTCAAATCACCAAAATGTAGAAACAAAAATGAAAAAATCAGGTATATTTTGGCTAACACTTTCAGATGCATAGCTAGGTCTTTTGGATTGGCAGTGATAAGAGGCTGAATATCATGGCAGTGTGAATTTGTGGAAGATTTTGTTTACATCACGATGCACAGGAAGCAGAAACAGAGGAACAAATGGGTACCAGATGTAGTCAAAAGCTCATGCAAAATAATTTACTTCAAACATTTTGGCCTAATTTCTGAAAATTTCCTCCATTTCCCAAAGTAGTATCACCATATCTGGCAACTTATTATTCCATAGATTTTCCTGTAGGGGATATTTCATATTAAAGCAATAACAACAAACATGTGTGTCTTTATGTGTATCTATGAATACACAAATATAAACTTACATATGGTATATCTATATGCACTTACATGTTTTATATATATATATATATAATCAGTGTGCATACACACATATATTTAAAATATGTAAAAATGTATAGTTTATGGCCATATAAGAATTTGTATGTGCACAAATATGTGGAATTTGTTTATAACAACATTTTCAAAATTGATTTTGTCGTGGGAGAAGATATCACTGGTGTATTAGGAAACATAGAGTATAGTTCATAGAAGAGAAGAAAAAAATATAAACTTAAACTTAGTTTATATTCATGTAATGAAGTACATAATCTGGATATGTGATCTTTCAATTTGTACAGAGAAAAACTCTTGTTCTATAATGCTGATCTTATGTCATTAGTGCAGAGATTTCAACCTGTAGTTAATAAGATTTCTATCAGTTTTCAGGCATGACGGAACACTACACCAGCAACAATAAAGGAAAGTGAATCTCTTCTTTTAAGTGTATGACTCAGAAATGACAACTTTGCCTTGGGAAACAGTCATCAAAAAAAGGAAGGAAATAATTGTACTATATAACTGTATAGTCATTTGACATTTATATCCTTTCAACCAAAAAGAGAATAGAAATTTGTGTACAACTAATATCCTTTTCTTTAACAATAGACTGACTTTATAACACTGCTTCTGAATAAAAGAAAATAAAATACCAAGACACCTGAGAATAAATCTCTTAGTACTTCAAATGAGCTTAAGATAGCATTCAAACTTTTGTCCAAAAATATAAGCAAACAGTCACACATAAGTTGTACCCTTCAGATAAAAGTAGTAACAGTTGTTGCTGAAGCATTTCCTTTTTCATCATTTCCATTCCAGACAATTACTTTTGTATTGGTTTGTCATGTACATAAATTTTGTTGCTTCCCAGTAGATTTTTTCTTTTTTGTTTGTATTTGTTCATTTCTATGCATTATGGGATTCAATGGCAATTAGTCTGATTGACACTATTATGTTTACTTGCTTTGTATTAGTCCAAAAGTTAAAGCCCTCCCCAAGTGGCATTGACAGAATTAAGCACTAGCCTTTTGCCCTATCTGCCTGATATCCTAGAAAGAAAATTGTCAGTCAATTAGCATATATATATATTCATATATTCATATTAACCTGTGTCAGATTACCTTAACAAATATCAAAAAATCTCATTTGAAAGGAACATTAGCCTTATTACTTCAGCATACTAAGAAATTATTTTGTTTAGGTTTATTATCTCATGAATGTCTAGATTATGTCTGATTAGGTTGAACATTCATATCTGAATATATATATTCATTATGAATGATAGAGTTCATATAGCTAACTCATATATATATATATATAATATATATATAATAGTAACAAAAGAATTTGAGGGAGAAAGGTAAGGGTGGATTGGATTAAAACACCTTATGTCCACATACAACATTCTCAAACAACTGAAAATAAAAATATACATGTAAAACCTCACTAGGCAAAAATCTGTTCTCTTGTATGTTAAAAAATAGTTAATATCTGTCTTGTTAATCAGTTTTGAATATAAAATAGAATGTTGTTTAGTAGAGTTGCTCTTATATATGTTTGTTTCCCAGAACTTAATGGAGTTGCACAAATAAAAACTGATTTGCATTGAAGAAATTTTCATTTCCCTTTACCACTAAGTTCATGGCAACCATGCTGTTATTCTACTTCTGTGAGTTTCACTATTTTAAATTCACAAAGAGGGAAGACCATACCTTGCATGCAGGTTTATCTGTATCATTTACAAATCTCCATTTTCCAGGTTGATCATTATTTTAGCTCACAATTTTTACACCTCAGAACATGTGCTGATGACTCTCCTCCTTTAGCAGTCCACATAGAACCTCTGGCACTAAGAAAACTAAGAAGTACAGAGGATATTTTTAATCTAAACATCATTTTGATTACTTCATGTCCTGTGACCCAAGTATGTGGTCTCTTTAGCAATCAATGTTCTGGTATATAGCCAAGCAGAAGAGCAATAGATAGTATTGGGATCCTATCTACCAACATCATGAAGAGAAATATCCTACAAATAATTCTTAGCTTTTTGTTTGATGAAATATGATATAATGGGACAATATTACCATCACTTTATATACTATAAACTAGTAAATTTGTATTAATTGTTTAATTTTACATTCTAGCTGCAGTTTTCCCACGCATCTCTCTTTCCAGCCACTACCCCAGTGTCCTCACTCTCTCCAATCAACTCCTCCTCCATTTCTGTTCGGGAAAGAACAGGCCTCCAATGAATGTCAACAAAATATGTCATATCAAGTTGCAGTAAGACTAAGCACCATCTCATGTATTAAGGCCTATCAAGGAGACCCAGTATGAGGAGTAGGGTCCTGAAAGCCAACAAAAGAGTCATAGACAACCCATGTTTTTCTAAGGAGTCCCACAAGAAGCCCAAGCTACACAACTGTCAGATATATGCCTATGTCAGGACCTTGCAGGTTCCCTGGTTGTCACTTCAGTCTCCATGACCCGCTATGAGCTCAGGTTAATTGATTCTGTGTTTTTTCTTATGATATCCTTGACTCCTCTGGCTCTTACAATCCTTTTTCTCACTCTTCTGCAGGATTCCTCAAACTCCTCCTTGTGTTTGGCTATGGGTCATCATGTGTTTCCATCAATTATTGAATAAAGCTTCTCTGATGACAATCTATGAATACAGCAGACTATCACAGGTGTCATTACACTGATAATTTTCTTTTTCTCCAGTCATGTTTGGTTTTATCTTAGATCTCTGGGTTATCCAGCCTCTAAGTCCTGGAGCTCCAGGCAGTGTTAGGGGTGGGTTTATTCTCCTGGCATTGACTTTAGGTTAGACCAGTCATTACTTGGCCACTCCCTTAATCTCTAGGCCTCTCATACTCCAGCTTATCCCATAGAAAGGACAAATTGTAGGTCAAAGGTTATATAGCGGGGTTGGTGTCCAAGTCTCTCCATTGGAAGACTTGCTTGATCACAGGAGATGGCCAGTTCAGGCTATGTATATACTATTGCTAGGAAACTTATCTGGGGTCATCCTTGTAAATTTCTGGGAGATCCCCTTGTGCTAGGTTTCTACCTGACCCTGAAATGCTCTCTCCTCTTTCCAGTAGTGTCTTTCATGTGGTTGTTTAAAACATCTTTATTTTTAATCAACACATCGGCACTCCTCCTCTGCTCATATTTTGCAAGTTCTGCCTAAATTATACCTTCACCATCATTATCATTCTTTCTTCACTTAGAATATTTTAAGGGGCTGAAGCTATGCCTCAGTTATTAAGACCACTTTTCTTTTCTCTTTTGCCAAAGACCTATATTTTTCTCAACACACACATAGCAGCTCACATCCAAGTGTAAACCCATTTCCAGAATATCCAATGCCCTGATCTCTGCAGGCACCAGGTATTCATGTGGTCCACACATGAAAACAAGCATTCATACACATAAAATAAAAATCAAAAGGACTGAATATTTTATTTTTTCAGAAAATATATTTATATATATAATCATTTTTCAAATTGTTAATTGAGGAATTTAATATTCTTCTCAAATTTTCAATTTGAAAAAAATCCTAATTCTTAAACATTTTTGCACACATCTATTTTCTCTCACTACTGTACAAGTCCCCATCAGCCATTAATAATGAGGAAATTTCTACTTATTATTTTTTTCTGGAGATTATATGAAGGAAAAATTATAGTTATCTTTTCCTTTACCTTGTGCATTGTGAAAAGAATTCCTAGTATCTTCAAACTGTCTTGAAATATTCAAAAGAAGTAAAATCTTGCCCAATGGAAAATTACTTGAATGTGAAGTTATATTGCCAGAAAAGGGAAATACAGGAGATTGAAAATTTCTAATAGGATGCAATTAGTACATTTCTCTTTAAATCTTCCACAATATCAATTTGTTCAAAGTGTAAAATAAGTACAAATATCCATTACAGACATCACTGATTTCTATCAGTTCTATTAATAAAATCTACTCTTTAAGAAAAATAATGTGTGTGGAATAATGTAGATGTAACCAACTGTCTTATTAAATAAGAAACACAGAACCAATGTAAAAGAGAAAGCAGAGAGGTCAGAGCTCACAGCTAAAATCTCACCCTTCCTACTGCGTACTCCTAGCTTCCTGAAAGAGAGCTATTTCCCTGTGTGTAAGTCGTTTCGTAGTCTTTTGTTCTGCCTTCTCATTGGTTGTAAACCCAAACACGTGAATGCCTCGTCACTGTCTGTATGTACAGCCCCCCAGGTCTTAAAGGCATATGTCTCCAATGCTGGCTGTATCCCTGAACACACAGAGATCTATGGGGTTAAAGGTGTGCGCCACCACCGCCACACTCTGTCTATGGCTCTAATAGCTCTGACCCCCGGGCAACTTTATTTATTAACATACAATCAAAATCACATTTCAGTACAATTAGAATACCACCACAGAATAATGACAATTCAAGTGGAAGAAGACATTAGAAAATAATTAATAAAAAGATAGAAATTAAACAACCCATATTACATTTCTCAAGACAAACACAATGGCACTCTTTGAATTCTCCTTATTTAAGAAGGCTATTAGTCAGGCTTCCTGGATTATAATAGCCATGGTATAATTTACCATAGTAATCTTGGATTAAGTAACCATAATTGAGAGATTTAGGGACACAGAAAACATCTAAAATAACTTGGAAAGAGACAATATCTTAATGTTCTTTTTACTTAGCCTCTTCATGTCACAGCAATCAGAAAACAGTGTGTCAAAACAAAAATGAAGAAAAACATTACAGGCACAAAGATATTTAAGGAATTGTTCAACACCTATAGTGATTAGGGAAATGCAAATCAAAATGATGTCAGAATGGCTAAGACCAAAAACACTGATGACAGCTTATGTTGGAGAGGATGTGGAGTAAGGTAATACTCCTCCCCTTCTGGTAGGAATGCAGTCTTATACAGCCACTCTGGAAATAAGTATGGTGGTTTCTCAGAAAATTGCAAATCAACCTACCCCAAGACCCAGCAATACAACTCTTGGGCATATACCCAAAAGATGCTCAAGCATACCACAAGGACACTTGCTCAACTATGTTCACAGCAGCATTATTCATAATAGCCAGAATCTGGAAACAACATAGATGCCCCCCAACAGAAGAATGGATAAAGAAATGTGGTACATAAACACAATGGAGTACTACTCAGCTGTAATTAATGAACAATGACATCCTCAAGTTTGCATTCAAATAAATGGAACTAGAAAATATCATCCTGAGTGAGGTAACCCAGATTCAGAAGGACAAATATGTCCACTAATAAACCTATGCATTCCTCTACAACCCCAAGGCCTTCCTGAGACACAGGATCTGCCAGCTCTCATTGGATCAAGAGCCTTGATAGGATCAAGATTGGCTCCCTGAGACACAGAATCAGCCAGCCTGGATTGGATCAAGAGGAATTCCCTGAGATATAGAATCTGTCAACTCCAATTAGACCAAGAGCTAAGACTGGACACAGAGTGGCCCCCTGAGACACAGATACAGTAAGAACAGGTTGAACCAAGAGCAGCTTGCTCAGACACAGGTACCTCTTGCACCTGTTGGAGGAAGAGATTGCTAGATGCCACTGCAAAAATACATACATAAAGAGTAAGATAGCATGACCAGAATGTAGTGGTTCTACAACAGCAAGACCTGAATATCACAATGTAGAAGAAGCAGTAGAAAGCAACCTTAAAAATAACTTTATGATGATGATAATAGAGGCTTTTAAAGAGGAACTGAAAAATTCCCTTTAAGAAATTGAGGAAGAGACAAACAAAAAATTGGAAGAAATCAAAAAATTCCTTTTATGAAAGCCAAGAAAACTATGAAAACGCAATTTGAAACAGAAAAAAAATGAAGAGGACACAAACTGAGGGAATGCTGGAATTATAAAATCTGAGTAAAGAAACAGGGACTACAGATGCAAGCATAACCAACAGAATAGAAGAGATGCAAGAGAGAATCTCTGGCATACAGGTTATTTTAGAGGAAACAGATTCCTCAGTCAAAAAATCATCAAACCTAAAGTGTCATAACACAAAATGTCCAGGAAAGGTGGAACACCATGAAAAGGCCAAACCTAAGAATAATAGGGATAGAAAAGAGAATACCAACTCAAAGTCACAGAAAATGTATTCAACAAAATCATGGAAGAAAATTTTCCCGACTTAAAGAAACACATATGAAGATACAAGAAGCGTATAGACCATCATATAGACTAGACCCACAAAAAGTCCCATCACCACATAATAATTACACATAAACAAAAAAGAAAGAATATTAAGAGCAGCAAAAGAAAAAGGCCAAGTGACTTACAAAGGCAGACCCATCAGAATAACACCTGACTTCTCAATGGAGACTCTGAAAGCCAGAAGGACCTGACTAGATGTAATGCAGATACTAAGAGACCACAGATGCCACTCCATACTACTATACCCAGCAAAACTTTCAACCTCCATAGACAGAGGGAACAAGACATTTAAAGACAAAACCAGATATAAACAATACCTATCCACAAATCCAGCCCTACAGAAAGCACTAAAGGAAAACTCTAATCTAAGGAATTTAGATGCACCCACAAAAACACAGGCAATAGATAACCCTACAGCAGTAAATCCAAAAGAAGGGAAATATACACACAGTACCACCAAAAGATAACAGGAATTAACAATCATTGGTCATTAATATCCCTTAATATAAATGGACACAATTCACCTATAAAAAGACAAAGGCTATCAGAATGGATATGAAATCAGGACCCATCCTTCTGCTGCATATAAGAAACACATCTCATCTTCAAAGACAGACACTACCTCAGAGTAGAAGGCTGGGAAAAGACTTTCCAATCAAATGGACAAGAAGCAAGCTGGTATAGCTATCCTAATATCTAACAAAATAGACTTCAAACTATAATCAGTCAAAAGAGATCAGAAGGACATTCCATATTAATCACAGGAAAAATCCTCCAAGATGAAGTCTCAATTCTGAACATTTATGCCACAAATACAAGGGAACACACATATGTAAAAATATATTTCTAAAGCTTAAATCACACATCAAAACCTACACATTAATAGTGGGAGACTTCAACACCCTATTCTCCCAAATGAACAGACCTGCAAACAGAAACTTAACAGAGAAATAAGGGATATAACAGATGTTATGACCCAAAAAGGCTTAATATATATCCACAAAACATTCTACCCTAATAAAAAAAGAATACATCTTCTCAGCACCCCATAGGACCTTTTCTAAAACTGACAACATGCTTGGTTACAAAGCAAATCTCAACAGATACCAAAAATATGGAATAACATCCTGTATTTTATTGAACCGCCATGGCTTAAAGTTAGGTTTTAACAACAAAAATTACAGAAAGCCTACAATAGCATGGAAACTGAATAATGCTCCACTGAATCACCAATTGGTCAAGGAAAAAATATATGAAAAATTAAAGACTTCCTATAATTCAATTGAAATGAATGTACTAAATACTCAAACTTATGGAACACTGTGAAAGCAGTGCTAAGAAGAAAATTCATAGCACTAAGTACCCACATAAAGAAGTTGGAGAAATCTCACACTAGAGATTTAACAGCACTCCTAAATGCTCTAGAACAATAAGAATCAAACTCACCCAGGAGGAATAGACACCAGGAAATAATCAAATTGAGAGCTGAAATCAATAAAATAGAAACAAAGAGAACAATACAAAGAATCAATGAAACAAAGAGTTGGTTCTTTGAGAAAATCAACAATTAAAAAATTGGCTACAGAGCTAACCAGAGAATTCTCAGTAGAAGAATGTCAAATGCCCAAAAGACATTTAAGGAACTCCTCAGCATCCTTAGTAATCAAGGAAATGCATATCAAAACAGCTCTGAGATACCATCTTATATCTGTCAGAATGGCTAAAATATAAAACACTGATGACATCCTATATTGGAAAGGATGTGGAGAAAGAGGAAAGCTCCTCCACTGTTGGTTGGAGTGTAAACTTGTACAGCCACTTGGACATAAATATGGTGACTTCTCAGAAAATTTGGAATCAATCTTCCTTAACACCCAGCTATACCACTCTTGGGTTATTCCCAAGGAATGCTCAAACATAGTGCAAGGACGACACTTGCTCAACTATGTTCATATCAGCATTATTCATAATAGCCAGTACCTGGAAACAACCTAGATGTCCCTCAACCAAAGAATGGATAAATAAAATGCGGTACATATACACAACAGAGTACTGCTCAGCTGTTAAAAAAAAGTACATCATGAAATTTGCAGGCAAATGAATGGAACTAGAGAATGTCATCCTGAGTGAGGTAACCCAGACTCAGAAGGGCAAATATGGTATGTATATGGTATGTATTCACCCATAAGTGGATAGTATTTGTAAAGCAAAGGATAACCAGACTAAAACCCACATCTCTAGAGAAGCTAGCCCACAAGGAGGACTCTAAGAGGGTTGCATGGATTACTCTGGGAAGGGAAAATAGATCAGATTTCCATGAGTAAACTGGGGATGTGGGGGCACATAATTCCCACATTAACCTATATTTAAACAAACTATATAACCCAAGTCTCTTTTATAATGAATTATTGAGTATTTCATATATCTTATTGAATATCTATACTCAAAATTACTTCCATTAGACTTCTTCATTCTATAATATTGGCTACTCACCCTCATAAACCCATGGCTTATTGGAAGCTATGACTTACTGCTACTTCTTCAATCTCAAAATGAATATTTTACCATTTAAAATGATACATAAAAGGAAGATCAAAATTCAAAATTCATGGTAGTGTTCCCAGTTCTTATTCAAACAATATTAAATCAGTTATTGTCTTCATAATCTCAAATATGTGCATTTAAGCACATGGGATTATATTTCAATACAGTTTATTTTTCTAAAGAGAAAAAGAAAATACAGACATTTTGAGGCAAATGAAATAAAACAAAAATGTCTCCACATGATCTGCCCTATAACAAATGTGTCAAAAATTTTTTTCTGGGTAAAGAAACAGATGGAAACAGATGGAAATCCAGATCTCCAGGAAGGAATAAAGAAGAATTGGTACTTAGATGCATGCAAAAATCTTTCAAAATGCATCTATATCTTTATCTATGTCTAAATACCAGTAAGATGTTACTATGTGCCAGACTATTCCTATACCACAAAACCAGCAGGAGACAGTTTCTACTGAGCTAAGACAGAGTCACTTATACTATAATGCAATTATGGGAGTAAATGCCATTTAATTATTTTACATTCTCTTATGTAGAAGCAAGTCAGAGGCTTTTCCACAGTTCACAGCTCAGGATTACTATGATATCAACATTAGAATCAGTATATGATGTAAAGCAGAATGTGCTGTCAATGACAGAAGGCTTTCTTCAATTCATTAAAGACCTTAAGGAAACAAACAGCAGGGTAAGAAGTTCTTTTTTCTTTCCTCCTGGATGTTGTTGGTATGGGGCTCTGTTCTTTGGACTTCAGATTATAATTCAGAATAGAATTTAAATAATCAGTAGGCTTGAAATACCTATTAGGTTTCCAGTCTGTCGAGCTTTTCAGATGGAGAGCTTTGAACTTCTCAGACTCAATAGTCATGTCACCCAAACTAATTAATATAATCTTTAATATATTAATGGTAGGAAAGACATAAGAAACAATTTACAGATCTCTTCATTTTAATGAAGGTTGAAAAATATAAGGTTAAAACTACTTGCTTACCTGTAGTAGTTTAAAAACACACTGAAGCAAACAAACAACCAAAGATCCTTGATCAAGTTTCAAAGACTATGGATAATTCTTCTGGGCTCCAGGATCTGCCTTTTGAACTTCTGTATTTGAGCTCTGAATCATATCTGCTTTGCAATAGAAAGTCATGTGTTTGCAGCTCAGTCTCTTTCCTGCCAGTAGAAAGGCCCTTTTATTTATGGATTATTTTTTTTTGTTGTTGTTCAGGATAACAACACTTCAACTGATTTCCCCTGAAACTTATGATCCTCCATCTATTTTGAAAGATTTATATAATTAAAACAAGGCAAAACAATGAACCTTTCCAAAATATTTCTTTATTCAATCCTGGCTCATGCAGAATTGAAATACAACTCTCTCAAATTTCTAGGTGATCCCTTATGAGATAAAACATTAATCTATTGAGGCAGATTGATTCCCAATTTTCTAAGAAAGCACCATATTGATTTCCAAAGTGGCTGTACAAGCTTGCATTCCAACCAGCAGTGGAGGAGAGTTACACTTGCTTCACATCCTCTCCACCATAAGTTGTCTTCAGTGTTTTTGATCTTAGCCATTCTGACAGGTGTAAGGTGGTATCTCAGAGTCATTTTCATTTGCATTTCCCTGATGATTAGGGAATGTTGAGCATTTTTGTAAATGTCTTTCAGCCATTTTAGCTTCCTCTGTTGAGAATTCTCTGTTTAGCTCTATAGCCCATTTATTAATTGGACTAATGGGCATTTTTATGTCTAATTTCTTGAGTTCTTTATATATTCTGGATATCAGCCCTCTGTCAGCTATACCACTCTTGGGCATATACCCAAGGAATGCTCAATTGTACCACAAGGTCACATACTCAGCTATGTTCATAACAGCACTGTTTATAAAAGCCAGAACCTGGAAGCAACCTAGATGCCTTTCAACTGAAGAATGGATAAATAAAATGTGGTACATATACACAATGGAGTACTACTTAGCAGAGAAAATCAATGACATCATGAGGTTTACAGGCAAATGGATAGATCTAGAAAAAAAATCATCCTGAGTGAAGTAACCCAGACTCAGAAAAACAAACATGGTATGTATTCACTCATAGGTGGATACTAGATGTAAAGCAAAGGCTGACTAGACTGCTACTCACAATTCCAGGGAGGCTATGTAGTAAAGAGGACTCTAAGAAAGACATAGGGATTGCCCAATGACAGAGAAATGGATGAGATCTACATGAGCAAACTGGATGTGAAGGGCAAGGTTCAGGGGGAAAGAGAGCTTCAGGTAGCAGCCAATCCCAACTGGATCAAGAACAGAGAGGGAGAACAAGGAAAGAGATACCATGATAAACAAAGACCCCATGGGAATAGGAAGAAGCAAAGTGCTAGAGAGGTCGCCAGAAATCCACAAAGATATCTCGACAATAGACTACTGGCAGTTGTTGAGAGAAAGCCTGAAGTGCCCTACACTGGTGATTGGATGGCTGAACACCCTAACTGTCATGATAGAACTCTCATCCAATGACTGATGGAAGTGCAGGGAGAAATAGCCAAACCAGTGGAAACACATGAACTATGAACCAATAGCCGAGGAGCCCCCAGGGAACTGGATCAGGCACTTTGGATAAGTGAGACAGTCAAATAGTTTGAACTATTTAGGAGGCCCCCAGGCAGTAGGACTGGGACATATCCTTAGTGCATGAGCTGGCTTTTTGGAACCTAGGGCTTATGCTGGGACACTTTGCTCAGCCTAGGTGAAGGGAGGAGGGGACTGGACCTGCCTCAACTGAATCTACCAGGCTGAGCTGAATCCCCAGGGGAGTCCTTGCCTTGGAGGAGGTGGGAATGGGGGGTGGATTGGGGGGAGGGTAGCGGGGGTGGGGAGGACAGGGGAATCTTTTGTGAGTGGTTATCAGTTGGATATATATTATGTCCACTTCCCCTCTCTGTACTGGGATGCTATCTGGTTAGTCCTATGGAGGCCATGTGAATGCTGCCACATTCTCCCTAAGTTCGTTGTTCTCCTCCTCCTCCTCCTCCTCCTCCTCCTCCTCCTCCTCCTCCTCCTCCTTCTTTTTGGTTTTTCGAGACAGGGTTTCTGTGTGTAGTTTTTGTGCCTGTCCTGGATCTCACTCTATAGACTAGTCTGGCCTTGAACTCACAGAGATCTGCCTGCCTCTGCCTCCCAAGTGCTGAGATTAAAGGTGTATGCCACTGCTGCCCAGCTCTTCCTAAGTTCTTAAGTGAATCAATAGTCTTATGTCTATCAGGCCCTGTTACATTGGTGTCTTCTATCCCTACTGGCTCCACCAATTTTTCTGCTGCCTCTTCCAAAGGTCTCTGAACTGTGAGGTGTGGACTTTTTTTGATGGAGTCATCTCATTTAGCATTGAGCATTTCTCACTCTTTTTAGTTTGTCCAGTTGTGAGTCTCTGTATTTGTTCACAGCTGTCTCAGGAAGAAACCTTCTCTGATGATGATTGAGTAAGACACTAATCCATGTGTATATTAGAGTGTTGTTATGAGTCATTTTTATTGATACATTCTCTTTGGTTTTTCACCAGGTCCTTGGCCCATCTAGTCTCAGATTTCTGGCCACCTGAGTGATGTTAGGCATCACTTCTACCTCATGGAGTGCACTTTCAATTCAACCAGGTAAATGTTGGTTACTCCCACAACTTTTGTGTCACTACTGCACGAGCTCATCTTACAGGTAAGTCACCATTGTATATCACTGGGTTTGTAGCTGGATTACTGTATATCATTCTCCTCTTATAGTGTGCCAAATACCTTCCAGTGCCATAAACCCTAGTCATTAGGGGTGAAGGCTCTATGTGGACAGCAGCTTGACTTCTTTATGTTCAATGAATTGTGCATTGTTGTCACAGCAGTAGAGTCTTACCATTAATTTGTGGAGAGCAACCAAGAGATTTGGTAATACCCTGTGTTGTTTGTGTGTTTCTATGGGACCCCTTTAGTCAATAACTCCTTAAAATATAATTTATTTCTCACACTCTAAATTTCATTTGGTAGCAAGAGATGTTTAGATGTCTAGGCCATTATTTATGGATTCCATTAAGATTTCTTTAATATATGTATATATTATAGGAAGCTTCTAGTATAGTAGGTTTCCATAAGAACCCTCAAACAGTCCTTAGTTTTAACTGCCTCTCTGTATTCCCTGTTTTTCTGTGTACTATTCCCCTCCCTCCCTGTTTGAAGCTCTCATTACAGTCCCCGCAACCAGTCCTGCCAAAACTATCTTTTCTACTTTTTCTTTCTTCAGAGATACTTCTCTCTTTCCTAGTCCCTTACTCTATACTTAATCTCTCTAGTTATATGTATTATAGCATGCTTGTTGAAGACTTAACAGTTAACATCCATGTATAAATGAATACATAGCTTATTTGTATTTTTGGGTTTGAGTTACCTCACTCAGGATGACTTTTTTCTATATTCATTAATTTACCTTTGAATTACATGATTTCATTTTAACAGCTGATTAATATTTCGCTGTGTTAATGTACCACATATTCTTTATCCATTCATCCACTGATAGGGATGTAGGGTATTTCCAGTTTCTGGCTACTACAAATATGGCATTTATGAACATGATTGAACAAGTATCTTTGTAAGATGAGTCATTTTGCATATACTTATGAATGAAGCTTATTAATTAACACTTTTTAAAATTTTTGATGGAATGATAATGTACATATTATATATTAAAATTTTATTTGTATTTTAATTTATTACTTGTCTTTCAAGTTTATACTTTAAAATACTATAATAGCCAAGAATATCCATGGTTTACAGTGTGTATAAAAATGTACTTAGGCTGGGGATGAGAGAAGAAAATGAATATAGACAGTTTTAAAAAATAAGTCTTAAAGAGACAGTAAAGGTAATATAAAAAAATAAGCCACATAAAGATGGATATTACACAGAGAATCTGGATTATATTGTCTTTGGGATTTTTAACTGCAGAGAGACATTTGATTGTAAAAGCTGCTGAGTTAAATCAACATGGATATTTTAAAGATATCTTGATTTCAAAATTTATGTCTAAAGATATGTTGCTTTGGAAAAAAATTCTCTGCTTTTGTTTCCACGGAAGATGAGAACCTATGGATTGCTTTCAGGCTCATATGCTTTGATCAAGAAAGACCCCCCCTGAGAGGTCTCCATATGATCCACCATCTGAAAACAGCTTCAAGGCAACTGGTTCAGACAATATTGCATTACAGACTACTCCACTCAGGACTAAACCATAATTCTTAATTTTCTCAAGATCACCATTAGATTCCCAACACCAATATCCAAGACGAAGCAGCATGAGAAGCTATGAGCTATGCCCAAGTTCCAAAAATATTGTTTATAAATGTTTAATTTTCTTCAAAGCAGGTTGATTATGAATGCAATCCCTTTCTAATGTTGAAAGGGGATAGTATAGATACATAAGATGAAAGGGTAGATTATTGAATCTACTTCTAAAGAGCAACAACTTGTTTGAAATGTTTTACAATGCTATGGATTTTAGTTTATTGATACAAATTTAAAGTTAATTTTTTGTTATATTGTATATATGTTTCTACTCTTGTTTAAAGTATTTTGTTGGTGCAACTCATTTGAAATTGTAGTGTATAGTTGAGAAATACAGATTAATAATCAGTCATCTATGATAGTCAAACTTATAATCATGTTAGTTTTCTAGGTATATATAGATATATTTCAATTTGGTAGGCAATCTTCAAACACTTCAAAGACCTACAGAATATGGCATTTAAAATGTTTTAAAAGCTTAGACTTTCTTGACAGTGAGACACTGATTTACTTCAAAGAGAAAGATGGGAATTGAAGAAACTCTATATGTAGTTTATCTTCTTCTTGGCAAAAATAGCTACATGGGCAAGAAACTGTTCTTGTCTGGACTGCTTGACAAAATCTTGTATCGAATGGACATGCAAGGCTCATAGAAAGGTGATAACTAGACTTTGTGAGGTGAGATGATCCTTCAGGTTCCTGCTTCGCAGAGGTTACTGCCAGATATTATACAGGGCACAGAGGAAAAAATGACTGAGAGACTAGGCCTATGGGCTGAGGATGGATGCCACAATGTTACAGAGGAACTTTGGGTAACTGTCAGTGCAGGCAGCTGTCTCTGTCATTTCCAGAATTTTGGAAGTTGCTTATAATGCATTTCGTGTTTACTTAGGTAATAATATATTCTTCTGTGGTCTTTGATGTAGTTGAAGACTAGATAGTCATAATTTTCCTTGGTTATGATAAAAGATTAGATAGGTATAAAACCTTAGACTCACCAATGTAGGATAAATATTTTCTTTGAATTTGCCAAACATAAATAGACTAGTTATTGTAACTGTAATTATTGCTTGATAACTGTTTTGTTATATATAATTTTACTATCTTAAAGTTAAAATTTTCCTTTTTAAACAGAAAAGGGGAAATTCTGTGGAATAATGCCTTTGTACACTGGTTTAATAAAATGTTGATTGACCAGTAGACAGGAAAGTATAGGTGGGATAAGCAGACAAGGAGAATTCTGGAATTAGGGAGGATGATTCATGAGACATCAGCTCACTATCCAGGTAAAGCCATGGAACACATGGTGACATATAGATTAACAGAAATGGTCTGAGTTTAAGTGTAAGATCTAGTCAGTAGTAAGCCTGAGATAATGGCTGAGCAGTTTTAATTAATATAAGCCTCTGTGTTTTTACTTGGGTCTGAGTGGCTATGGACTGGGCAGGACACAGGAAAACTTCCAACTACAGAAGTATAGTATCCCATGGTGTATATGCAAAGTTGTGGAGCACAATTCCAACATATATATCTAAAAAGGAACCCCCACAACTAAATCTCAGGAAACATTGTGGAATAGGAGATAGGAAAATTATGAGTCAGAGGATCTATGAATTTCCTGTGAGACTGTGTCTCTTAAGATGTCAGAAATGACACCTCTAATATATCACCAACATAACTGTGTAACCATAAGCTGAACAAAGACAACAACAATAAACATGCAAAAGTGGGCATGAGGAGTCTGTCCTACACAAAGAACTATAGAGAACTAAGGAATGCTGAAAGTAAGAGCATTAGTCTTCTCCAGGGCATAGCACACCAATTGGATATCCAATACCAAAATGTCAGTCTGAAAAACATACATAAGAGTGCCATTATACAGACTGAGTCTCTCTCTCCTTCCCCCTCTATCTCCTTCCCCTCTGTGTAATGCATTTAATTAAAAAAGCATAGCCATAAATTTGAAAGTGAACAAGGAGAGGCATATTAGGTGTTTGAAGGGAGAACATAGAAGAGAGAAATTATGTAATTGCATTAATAAAAGGAAAATATCCATGAAACAATAAATCTACAAAACTTTTAATAAATAATTAGAAAAAAAAACCTATGTCCTATATGGCAACCTGAAAATATGGTTCTATTCTTCCTTCATTTATGAAATGATGAGCATTAGCTGATTTTATCATCTTAAGAGAAAAATGTTAATTAAATATATACATGCAAAGTTTTAGTATAATTTATCAGTCTGATTGCTCTCTCTTAAAATTACTAGAATATTAAGGTGAGTGCATTTATTTTATTAGAAATATGAGATTAGTGATAATGTTTATCTCTGTATTATTTGACTTCTCGTATTTTCAATTTTAAAGTTACTTACTTTAATTGACTTAATAGTTTTTAGAAAAATATGTATAGCAAAAATTAAGAATGATTAAAAATAAAAATTTTAAAGTTTAGTAGTTTCAGTTAAGGTAAATTTTTAATCATTAATTTGACTATATTTCTCACTTAGCTATATGTTTTCAGATAGTACATATTTTGGGAGACTTTTTCTTGATGCATAAATTTTTTAAATGTTTTCTTAAATGTATTGTTTTCGGGTTATTTGAGATTCCTACCTCTGTGATGAAACACCATTAGCAAAAGTAAGTTGGGGAGGAAAGGTTTTATTTTATTTACATTTCCACAACATTTTTCATCAGTGAAAGAAGTCAAGATCAGAAGATATACAAAGCAGGAAACTGGAAGCAGGAGCTGACATAGAAGCCATGGAGGAATCCTACTTACTGACCTACCGGATTCCTCCCTATGGCTTGCTTAGCCTACTTTCTTAAAGAACTCAGGACCACCAGCCCATTGTGGGACCACCACAATTGCCTGAGACCTCCACCATCAATCCCTAATTAATAAAATGCCCTACAGTCTTGCCTACAGCCTGATCTTTTGGAGGCTTTTTTTTTTCAGTTGAGGTTGCTTCTTCTCAGATGCCACTCGCCTGTGTCAAGTTGACATAAAAACTATCCTGGACAGCTTTCCATACATTACACCTTGGTCATATTCATCCATTGCCCAAATCCCACCAGACCCCTGTCCTCTGTCCATCCCATTTCATATTCTTTTCCTATCTTAAAAAAAACAAATCCCAAACCAAACCAAACAAAAAAATTACAAAGCAAACAAAAAATGACACAAAATGTAGTGGGTAGCCACTCCAGCTTTGGTCTGGAAGTTCCAACCCTCACTGAGACTCTGGCAACTGTCACACCTATGAGGCGGGGCCAGAGGAGGCACCTGGAGACCCAAGATCTGGATGGGCCAGCGCTCTCTCTGTTCTGGGACCCTGAACTGTGGAGGTGGACCTAGCAGAGTGAGCGCTGGCCCATCCAGATATCGGGTCTCCAGGGGCATCCCCTGGCCCCACCTTGTAGGTGTGACAGTTGCCAGAGTCTCAATGGGGGTTGGAACTTCCAGATCAAAGCTGGAATGGCTACCCACTACATCTCCCCCTTTGTAATTTGTACTGTTATAGATTCTTATATATTGATACAAATGTAAACTATTGTTATATTCCTGTTTAAGATAATTTGTATATTGATACAAATACAGAACTATATTTGTTATAATGTACATATATTTCTACTCTTATTTGAAATATTATATTGATACAAATGTAAATTTATATCTGTCATACTTTATGTATGTTCTACTTCTGTTTAGGATATTTGGTATATTGATATATATTTAAAATTATTGTCATATTGCATATTGCACTATATATTCCTACCTCTGTTATAAATTTCTTGTGTATTGTCACAATTTTGAAGTCATCGTTCTTTACCATACATTTGCTTATAGACTGTTTACCTTGTTTATGTGAACCCTTAGTCCTTAGGTTATTTCAGTAGATAAGACTTATAGATTTATAGTCACCTATGCCTGTCATCTCTATTGTTACATTAGTTAGGTTATCTTGATTTACAGATACATAGTTCAGATGGACAGGTAATCTTTAAACACTTCATAGACCTAGAGAATATGGCATTTAAATAACTTAGAATTCTGTTGACATGAGACACAATTGCTCCTGGCAGCACCAATTTGATCCTGAGAGAATGTTGGGCTTCTAAGACATTTCCATTTGGAAGTTTGTCTTCTTGGCACAAAATGGCCTACTGGGCAAAGAACTGCCTTTGCCTTGATGGCTGACAGTATGAATGCAATGCTGTCTTTTCTGGACAAGCAGGACACAAGAAAATCGACCACTGTACTCTGCCAAGACAGGGTAAGATGGTCTTTCAGAATTCCTGCTTCTAAAAATGGTCTGTCAGATACTCTAGGCCTGTAGACAATTTGAATGCACCAACAATGCTGAGAAACACTAGGTGACTGTCCAGGCTGCCAGCTGTCTTGGTCTACTCTTGCAAGATTCCCAAAAGTTGCTTGCATCCATCTACCATTTCTCAGGTACCATTATGTTCCTTCTCAGGTCTTTGATGGGATTGAAGACTAGTAGTTATAGTTACAACTTAGTGTATATAATATCTTAGATAGAACATATTAAGTATTAGATTCAGGTTCTTTAGGATAGGACACCTTTTGGAATGATCTTTATAACATGCCATTTACCTATGCTCTATACTTCTCTGGATTTTAGTATGTGTTTCTTGCTTGATATTGTTTGCATTGGTTGTAGTTCCATCTTATCTAGGTCATTATCCCTCATTATTTCTGAACAATATTTGATAACCATTCTTTTGTATATAGTCTTGAAATTAGTTTAGAACCTTCTTATTTAGACAAAAAGGGGGAGATGTAGTGGGTAGCCATTCCAGGTTTGATCTGGAAGTTCCAACCCCCATTGAGACTCTGGCAACTGTCACGCCTATGAGGCAGGGCCAGGGGAGGTGCCTGGAGACCCGAGATCTGGATGGGCCAGCGCTCTCTCTGCTCCGGGACCCTGAATGGTGGAAGTGAACTGAGCAGAGCTCCAGAGAACACCGCTAGACTGTAATACACCTTCCCCAGACCCTGCGACCTACCTATCCCTTAATTCTAAGTTACGCCATTAAATAAATATCCTTTTAACTACATGGAGTGGCCTTAATAATTTCACCAATAACAAAATATGTAGTTTGTTTTGTTATGGTCTTCTCTTCCTGATCATTCTTGTCCTGCCCAGAAATGTGGTTGATATATTGAACATCATTTAATTTGAAAACCAGAAAGAATATACAACATTTGTTTTTTTCTCTATTGACAGCTATCAATCATAAGTAGCTTCTTGGTTAAGGGGTGGGACCTTGTGCCCAATCTCTCTTTCCAGACAGAGATGTGTCTGTTTTGAATGGATTAGAGTTCTGTGCAAGCTATCACAGTCTCTATGAGTTTATATATGCATCAAGCCTGTCTTTGAATGAGAGTGTTTCCTTGAAGTTGTTCAGCCCCTCTGGATTGTACACTCTTTCCACCTCCTTTTCGACATAGAGTTCTGATGCTTGAGGAGAAGATTTTGATACAGATGTCCCAATCTCACTCTTTGCACATTGTCCAATTGTATATCTCTGCTAATTATCATCTCTTGCAAGAAGAAGCGTTTCAAATGAGGACTGAGTGATGCACTGATCTATGAATCATTACAAATCATTATTTTTTGCTATGTCGATTTAGCAGAATAAATGAAGTATATTTTTCCTTAGGACTAATTACCTATCTTGTCTCAGTTTCTCAGCTTCATTAAGTGTCAAGGATGGGTACCACATTCTGAACGAGGCTTGAAATACAATAAAAATTAGTTGCTCACTCCCATAATATGTTTGCTACTGTTACACAAGTGAGTATGTCTTTGGGGCAGCTCACTATTACATCTAACAGGGTTCATAGTGGGTAAGATTAATGATTGCTTTTCTCTTTCACTACAATGTATACTACCTTTAACATTATGAATACTAGTTATTAGAGATAAATCTTCTATTTCAGCACCAGGTCAATTTTTTCATGTTTCAGGACAAAGGTATGTACTGTCCTTAGCAGTAGGATATGACTCTAAGTTTGTGGATGATAACCAATAGCATTTTTGATAGCCTGTAGTATTTTGCAGGGTCTATGGGGCACCATTTTTTAACAATGACTCATAAATATTTAACCCATTCCTGGGACATGGGGTTTTATTCTGTATTGTATGATGCCTAGTTGATACATTGTTTCTCCCATTATTTAGTGACTCTATTAAGATTCCAATTATTTATGCATGTATTTTTGAAAGTTTCTACAATGGTAGCCTTAAATGTGGTTTTTCAGAAAGCCTGTAGTAATAATTATGTATCCCCAAATCACTTTCTTCATCCTTCCCTCTAATACCCTTAATCATTTAATCTTCCACCTCTAATCCCCTTTTCCCTTTATAATATTATGTTCTATTTCCCCTTCTCTGAAAGTTGATAATGTTAAAAAATGCTGAAAAGATGTATGTAGGAAATTGTCTTAGTTAGATTTTCTATTGAAGAGACACCATGACCGTGGCAACTCTTAAAAAGGAAAACATTAATTGAAGCTAGCTTATAGTTCAGAGGTTTAGCACAGCAGGTGGCCTGCTGGCAGACATAGTGCTAGAAAAGGAACTAAGAGTTCTACATCTTGATCCACAGGCAACAGGAAGTGGACTGTAACACTTGGCATAGCTTCAGCATAAGAGACCTTAAAGCTCACCCTCAGAGTGGCATACTTCTTCCAATAAGACCATACTTCCTAATAGTGCCACTACCTTTGGAAGACATTTTCTTTCAGACCATCAGAGAAGTAGATAGTAAATTTTTTTAATACTGAAATAATTTGATATTTATTAAAGTATTTTTATTCAAATTCAACTATTAGTTCTTATGTATTACAAAAAAACATACAAAAATAGGTTCTTATTGATATTCATGATAGCACCAAGTAGTTCATATATGGAAGGCAATTGCAAGCAGGTATGGTTGTACACATATATACTATATCTGATTATATATACTACATCTGAATTAAATATTTATTTAAATTTATTACACAAATATAATTTTTAAATGTGTATATATTTTATATATTACATATTTGAATAAATGTAAATATACTTTATATTTATTTAAATACATATTTGTTTATACTTATAAATATATTATTTACTAAAATTTATTATAATAATTTCTTTGGTGTCAAATATATGTATACACATTAAAATTATAATAATTTATATTAAAATTTCAAAAAAATTTAGTCAGATAATTGTAACATTTTCACTCCACCTGAGTTTTATTCTAATCAAAAGTCTACCCAGAATTTATGAAGCCTGAATATCATAAGTTAAATATCTTTCCTTCAGCAGGTAAGGGATGCCGATTTACAAGGTTTTACTATTGAAAGTTTGCTTGTGAGCCTTAGTCTTTTACACCTGAATCTAAATTTTGTATTTTTTAAAGAATATTCAGCAGGGAATATTTATTGCATAAAAATCAGCAAGTACAATTTAGCAAATTTGTATGTATGTGTGCACTTAGATTTCTCAGTTTCCTCGTGCAGTGATATACAACTTCTTTCTCCTAATCATTTGTGGTCTAAGATATACCAAGGAGATAAAATTAATCAAGTTTTTGAAAACATAAAACAAAATGAAACTGTTCTGGATTTTGCTCATGTAAAATCTGAAATAAGAGTTATTAATGACATGGGTCAGTTATTTAAAGATATGTATCCTCTGAGAATAGTTATTCAAACACTTATGAATTAGTAGGAAGCCACTGTGATTTAGTGTATAATATATCAAATTAAGAAGGTATATCTCTAATTTAGAAAGTTTTTTTCTAGTTCAATAGATGATGTTTCAAAATCATGTATATCAACTAACAGTAGATTATATAACTTTGTCACTGAAATATATACCTGAAGTAGAAGGAAATATATAGTTTTCACATAATATATCAAGTTCAGAATATGATCCAGTTTTTCCAGTAGGCAATTAATTTTTTTTATAGCTGATTCATTTATTTTAGCCTAGATGTTCTGTAAGTTGTTCATTTATGCATCCAGGGAAGATATTTATTAATATAAATTTTGATGTCAAAATTATTCAAATTCCTAGATTACTCTGACATAAGTTACTCCATTTTTCACACTTTAGGGTGATATTTTCAGAGGTCACAAATTTTCCACTGTTCAGGAATGTTTTGTAAATATGCTGCTTGTTTAGAGGCCCCACAGATCTAATAAGAGTAGATCTGAGCAGACAACATATGTAAGCATGGCATAAGATAATTCTTAAGCAGTTGGAGTATCATATTTCAGGAAGAGGAAAACTGGTATATTTGAAAAAAGAGGTATAGTAAAGACAATGAGAAGAACTTGTAGAACTTGTATGTGTTTTGATAAACATTAAAATGTTTGATATGCCTCAAACTTATTTGACATTTTAAAATTGCAATTATCAGAATATTTCATTTATATCATTTCTAATTCAATATACAAAAATTTCATTATATCTTACTGAATAACTTCTCTTTAAAAGAAGAAAAGATTTTATTAGGACTGAGTAAGTATTCACACACGAGAGAGAGAGGGGCAGACAGACAGACAGAAAGACAGACAGGATACAGAGACAGAGACAGCAACTAAAACAAAGGCAGAGAGATCAAAGCAGAGCATAAATTTGGAAAGCCAAGGTCCAACTTCTTCTTAGGAGTGCAGAGTTTTCAGGGCCTGAGTATCCTTGTCCCTTAACTTAGGGATTTTCACATTGAACAATGAAAGGGGGTCTTATAGTTTCACAACTTTGTATTAAACATGTCCTGATCTTACCTCGAACTTTTCAGAAATATCCTATCAGGTCTTTAGGTCTTTGTCATTTTTTGTTATTGAAAATAAAGTTATTTTCATACAATATATTCTGATCACAGTTTTCCCCAAATCATTTCTTCTTATATTCTTTCTGTATCCCCATTCTTCCAACTCTAAGCCATCTTTCTATCTTAAGAAAACAAACAGGCAAATAAAAAGACAAACATGAATTAAAAAAAATGATAAAACTAAAAGAAAAAGGAGAAATAGAGTATGCAAATTGTTCAAAAAACAAAAATCATAAAAACAAACAAAAAAGAAATTATAACACACAAGCAGAACAACAGTAAAGTAAAATATCACCAAACAAAGCAATATGTGACAAAAAAAATTTCAAAAATACCATTGAGTTCATTTAATGTTGGCCATTTACTGCTGGGAATAGGGACTGTCCTTATTCCCAGGTTTTATACCCTTGAAAACCAAAAGTACAAAAACTGACACTGGTTTTCATAACGTGCAAGACTCCTTGGGAGAAACTATTTTTTTCTCCTTTGCAAGCAGTTGGCAGTTGGCAATTGAAGACATGTTGTTAGTTGTGAATAGGAACTTGTGTCTATTTCCCCTTCTCAGCACTGGAACCTCATCTGATTTGTATCTGTGTAGGCCTTGCTCATGCTGCCACAATCTCTGTGCATTCATTTGTGTGTCACTTTGGTTAGGCCTTTGTCTTGTATCAGGAGTATGAGGAAAAAGCTGCAAGTTTGCCATCTTTATTGTCAATTGGTGTCCCTTTTCTCTAGTTTTTGTTCTATCAAACATCTGTCTATCCCAAACTCATTCATTATTGCCATGTCAGTGGTCACTCTATTTAGTCTCAAATGATGAAATTAAGCTGTGTCTCTCACTATGGAACACAGTGTGATACTCAGTCATGAGAGATTTATTCAGATATAGTCTGACAAACAAAAGAAGGTTTTTTTCTCTTTTACTTTTGTATTCCTACACATCTCTAAAGTATCATCCTATAGCAGTCATGACTGTTCACAATTATTTCAATCTGTATAAATTCCAGTTATATTAATACTGCATTTTTCTACATCTCTAAATAATGTAGTCATGTAACCTTAGCTAATAAAATATGAACAGAACTGATATATGCCTTTTCTAGAATGAAGTTTTAATAGTAAGTTATATTTTTCCATTTTCTCCCTTCCTAATGAAAATATTTGTTGTACATATTTATTTTTCACCATATTATAGTTTTTGTTTCATAATTACATTTCAGATATAGAAGAGTCACATATGGATCCAATCAAAGGATTACTATGCTTGATTCAGAAATCTTTGATTTTTGAGCTTCATTCAAGCTTTATGTATTGACTCCAGGGGAGATTTCTGTTTTGACTCTCCTAGAGTAATACAATGATACTCTGTGTGAAGACAAAGAGAAAATTGAAACCTTATGGTCAGAAGGGCAGAATGCAGCAGTCAGTAATCTGTGACCATTCATGTCTTGTCCTCTTTCAGTCTAGATTATGTCCTTAGTTCCACAAAGTCACTTAGGGCCACCTGAAAAGTTTAGTAAGTGAAGGGTGAAGAGATATTCAATGCATAAATTCTGAGAGGAAGTTTTGTAAGAGAGTGCACATTCTCACATTAACTTTGCCTTTATCACTGTGGTCAAAGCATCTTGGATGCTGGCCACTCTTAGCTTGAGTCTCATAGTAAAGAAAGAAATGGGATGCCAATCATAAGCAACTTGAGACACATACAGATGGAACATGAGGAAGAAAGAAATCCTTGTTGCTTAATATCCATAAAAATTGGAGCGATTTATTACCAAAACTCGTCCTCCATGGCAAACTGACAACATAAAAGGCCTTTCTAATTTCACTGCATGATGTTTTTTTTGTTTTTAAATATTTTCTACAGAAATATTCAGACTTACCAGTTCATATGTCTAGATGTGTATTTCTATTTTTTTCCACACTGATAACTCATTAATTCTAGTATTTATTAGCATTTTTATGAGATGGGAAAGGTATTTAAATGAGTCAATTGTTTTATATGTTGACAGCTTCTCTAGAGCAGCTTGAGAAAAATTCACCTTGGCAAAATATAAAAATTAAATGGAAAAATGTCCAGGAATTCCCACGTAAAACCAAAGCCGAAAATTATGGTTTTTTTATGAATAAGAGCATATTCCTAGCCCTGGGGAACTTAGCTTATATTTCCACTTTAGTTCTAATTATAGCATAATGAGATACTGGCAGCCTTAGAAATAATCATTCATAGTTAATTGTATTATCTTATATTAATTCTTATCAGCAATTTCCCCACTAAATAGAAAGTATCCTGCCTCAGACAATAACAGTGACCTAAATAAAGAAACAGAAAACTGAAACTTCAGGTGAATCAGACTTTCCAGTATAGTATTTTTTTTAATATGTATTTCATCCAAGTAATGAAGTTTTATACATTTAAGAGGTCACAAAAAAACTAAAAGAATATTTTGTGAATGAATTTATATTATATTAAATTGAAAATTTTATGTTACTAAGTATAATTCTACTAAAACACATTTATACCCACTTGTGCATTGTTTCTGGTTTTATACTACAATGGAGGATGTGAATAGTAGCTTATAACAGAAACTGAGCAGTCCACAAAATCTAAAATAATAACTATCATGCCTTCTTAAATTTTTTTCCATCAACTCTAAATTTTCATGTTTTGTCTACTGAAGTAAACCCAGACATGTTGCAATGATATTATATTTTTGATGCTGGATGTTGATTACCAATATCGCTTGAGTTTTTCAGAAATTGGGATTTAATATTTAATTTCTGCCTCCATTATTATGTGTATCTCTGTGTGATGTATCTGCAGGTAGGCATACACAGTTCTATAGAGTGGTCATAAATGAGTGTGTGTATGTATAAATATGCATGTTTACACAGGCTCAAAGCCAGTGTACAGTGTTTTCCACAATTGAGTTTCACTTTATTTAGGCAAGGCTTCTGCCTTGTTCAACCCAGAATTGACAAATTACAGCAAGTCTTTCTCACCAGCTTGCCTAGGAATCTCCTATTTCTCTCTCCAATTATAAGTAGCCACCAAAATTTCTCAGATTTTCAGTGTATTCTAGGGTTCCTAACTCTGATTCCCATGCCTGTGGAGCAAGTTTTTAATATCTTGATCCATCTCCCAAGCTACCATATCACCATTAAATTTTATTATCTAACTCTCATAATGTGTTATCGACAATGTTTTTTTAAGAACAATAAATGAATTGTAAAACACTATATAGAAGTCTATTTCCTGCAAAGGCAATTTTATTTGAAAGTAGGAAATCCAGCAAGCCTTGTACTCTTTAATTTTCCTTTTGTAATCTTGTTCTCAACAATTCTTGCTCATAAAATCCCTCCTCTTTCTTGCCAATTGGACTCGTGGAGCTCCACCTGGGGCCTGGCCATGGATCTTTGCATCTGCTTCCCTCAGTCATTGGATGAGATTTCTTGCACGACAGTTAGGGTGTTTGACCATCCTGTCACCAGTGTCGGTCACTTCAGGCTTTCTCTCAACCATTGCCAACTCTCTATTTTGGATGTATTTTTGTGAATTTCTGGGGACCTCTCTGGCACTTTGCTTCTTCTTATTCCCATGTGGTCTTCATTGATCATGGTCTCTTATTCCTTGTTCTCCCTCTCTGTTCTTGATCTAGGTGGGATCTCCCGCTCCCCTAAGCTCTCTTTCCCTTGAACCTTGCCCTTCATTACCCCGACTCATGTGCAGGTTGTTCATGTAGATCTCATCCATTTCTCTGTCATTGGGCAATCCCTGTGTGTTTTTTAGGGTCCTGTTTTCTAGGTAGCCTCCATGGAGTAGTCATCTTTGTTTTACATCTAGGATCCTCCTATAAGTGAGTACATACCATGTTTGTCTTTCTGAGTCTGGATTACCTCACTCAGGATGATTTTTTCTAGATCCATCCATTTGCCTGTAAACCTCATGATGTCATTGTTTTCTCTGCTGAGTAGTACTCCATTGTGTATATGTACCACATTTTATTTATCCATTCTTCAGTTAAAGGGCATCTAGGTTGTTTCCAGGTTCTGCCTATTATAAACAATGCTGCTATGAACATAGCTGAGCAAGTGCCCTTGTGGTATGATTGAGCATTCCTTGGGTATATGCCCAAGAATGGTATATCTGGGTCTTGGGGGAGATTGATTCCTAATATTCTAAGAAAGTGCCATATTTATTTCCAAAGTAGCTATACAAGCTTGCATTCCCACCAGCAATGGAGGAGAGCTCCCCTTGCTCCACATCCTCTTCAGCATAAGCTGTCTTCAGTGTTTTTGATCTTAGCCATTCTGACAGGTGTAAGGTGGTATCTCAGTCATTTTAATTTGTGTTTCCCTGATGATTAGGGATGTTGAGCAATTCCTTAAATGTCTTTCAGCCATTTGAGCTTCCTCTGTTGAGAACTCTGTTGGTTAGTTCTATAGCCCATTTCTAAACTGGACTGTTGGGCATTTTGATGTCAAATATCTTGAATTCGTTATATATTCTGGATATCAGCCCTCTGATAGATGTGGGGTTGGAGAAGAACTTTTCCCATTCTGTGAGATGTCACTTTGTCTTGTTGACCATGTCCTTTGCTCTACAAAAGCTTCTCAGTTTCAAAAGGTCCCATTGATTGATTGTTTCTCTCAGTGTCTGTGCTATTGGTGTTATATTTAGGAAGTGATCTCCTATGCCAATGTGTTCAAAACTACTTCCTACTTTCTCTTCTATCAGGTTCAGAGTAACTGGATTTATGTTGAGGTCTTTGATCCACTTGGCCTTAAGTTTTGTGCATGGTTACAGATATGGATCTATTTGCAGCCTTCTACATGTTGACATCCAGTTATGTCAGCACCTTTGTTAAAGATGCTTTCTTTTTTCCATTGTACAGTTTTGGCATCTTTGACAAAAATTATATGTTCATAGGTGTGCGGATTAATGTCAGAGTCTTCAATTTGATTCCATTGTCCCACAGGTTGTTTTTTATGCCAGTACCAAGCTGTTTTTATTACTGTAGCTCTGTAGTAGAGCTTGAGGTCAGGGATCATGATGCCTGTAGAACTTGTTTTATTGTACAGGATTCAACTGGATCAGGCCCTCTGGATTAGTGAGACAGTTGATTAGCTTGAACTCTTTGGGAGGCACCCAGGTAGTGGGACCGGGACCTGTCCTTAGTGTATGAACTGGATGTTTGGAACCTGGGGCTTATGCAGGGACACTTTGCTCAGCCTGGCAGGAGGGGACTGGACCTGCCTGGACTGAATCTACCAGGTTGAGCTAAATCCCCAGGGAAGTGTTTGCCCTGGAGGAGATGGGAATGAGGGGTGGGCTTGGGGAAAGGTAGGGGTGCAGGGGGAAGAGGACAGGGGAATCCGTGGCTGATATGTAAAATTAAATTATAATATAAAAAATTCAATAAATGATGAAAAAAATAAAAAATAAAGAAAAAAATTCCTTTTGTAAATATTTATAACCCACATTTTCTTAAGTATAATTAAATGAAATAATTTCATACAATTCTGTGAATATTTTGCAGTGATATGTTAATATTTTAAAAATTAAACATACTGTGTGAGTCTTTGATTTGTATACAAGAAAATAATGGAAGCAATATAATTGAGTTTAACATTTTAAAAATAAAACATACTGTGTGAAGCTTTGATTGTGAACAAGAAAATGATTGAGGCAATATATTTGAAGTTAAGAATAATAGTACTCATGTTCCATTATAAAATAAAAAGCATCTATTAAACTTAGAATTAAAAACTCATCATAATAATAAAAATAGGTATCTAGTAAGAGATCCAGGAGAAGAGGGGACCATTCAAGAAAGTGGAAATAGAGTATAGTAGTACAAATAGAAAAGGGGGAAATGATAATAGAAAGATTAAATAGAGAAGAAGATGGTAGATCAGAGGAAAGGACGGATTGTAGAACAAGGTCAACTATCACTAAAGGCCTTTTGAAAAACCATGAGGATACACAATACAATAGAAGAAGTTTACTAAAATATATATATTTATGAAAGTGGGTCACTATATAATGGTGGAGAGAATGTCATCAAGTAAAACCTGCAGTGCCAGGAATGGCTTACATTTTATAGTCTGGTCAAAGTGTTCTAATTGAGTTTCCCAAAATTACATGCTATTACAAGGCTATTGATTACTCTCTATAACATGATGAAAAGGCTTTTTTGCTGCAGACCCAATTTATTTTTGCCATTGAAAATGGATAATTTCAGTTGGTGCCCAAAAAGAAGCTTCACCCCTACTAACTAGTGTCCATGGTGGTAGAAGGTATTCTGCATATGCCCAAAGAATAAAAGTAACCATCTACATCACCCTTGTACAAATCCTTAAATGTGTATCACTGACATGCTTACAAGGTAGAATGATAAATCTGCAGCAAAAGGATCTGAGAATAACCAACCACTTTTACTTAATTGAACTTAAGGCCCACTCTGTACATACCTGACACTGCTAAAGTGGACATGAACCTGAGACTGGATTTTCTATGGGCCCCCGAGGAAGCCCTACTACACTTATTTTACTAAAGAAAATATCAATAAAATGACTCCTAATGACATATTGCTGTATCTATAGATGGGAACAATGTGGAACCTTCATCAGAGAAACTTGGTGTTGGAGTGGACGGTAATGATTACAGGTCCTCATAACTGGATAATGTGAAGAGAGTGAGAGACTTTGGAACACTCATCCTTAAATCACATACCTCCTCTCAAGTTTTGGGAATCTATGCCAAAATATGTGGAGATTTTGATTTGGGGATTTAGCTCAATGGTAGAGAGCTTGCCTAGCAACCACAAGGCCCTGGGTATGGTCCTCAGCTCTGGAAAAAAAATATACGGGGAGATTTTGTAAAAGCCAAAAGTGGTAGAAAATTAAAATGAAACAGTATCTTCCAGATGCAACTGGGATTACACACACACACACACACACACACACACACACACACACACACACACACACATATATATATATATATATATATATATATATATAATATATTTGCAAACCGAGACTATGACAGAATACAGACTTGTACAGGTTCAAACAGAAAATATCCCAGGACTGAGGAGGGGAAATGGACACAAAGTCCCACCCCAAAACAAAAAGGTATTTTCAATCCATACCCCTAACCAAGAAGCTATTTTCAATTGACATTTACTAGGAAAGGGAAAATCAATTTTCTCAAATAGAATCACACTGGGTATATCATCTATACTACATGGCAGATCCCATGGGCAAGATTAGTTGGCCAACACTAAATGAACTCTACATTTTTGTGCATACGTTCTGTTTTGTCCTTTTTGTTTGTTTGTTTGGTTGGTTAATTTGCTTTACTCTGTGTTGATTTTAGTCTTTTGCTTTTTAAAAAAAATGATGTTATTTTAAGATATATGGAGAAAAAATGAAGTGGGGTATGTAGATGGCTGTGGGAAGATCTGGGGTGGGGGGTTGAAGAAATGAATATGACCATAATATGTTGTTTGACAAAAATTAAGAGAATCAATAAAAACTATGTAGAAAAGATAATCAACTTTTTTAAAGGGGTAGGTCATAGATTCATTTTCTTCTTTTTTAAAAAATAAATACCCAAACAACCTCATTTATTGAAGAGTATTTTTTCCCCATTGTGTGTTCTCAGTGTCATTGTGGGAGATTTGTTCCTCATTTATACTGAATATTTAAGACTTATTTAGTTGTTTTTAATTATATGTCCATGTGCGGGTACGTGTACAAGAGTAAACACAAGAGTGAATGTAACCACAGAGGACAGAAGAGGCATAAGAGACTCTGTAGCAGAATCTACAAGCATTTATGAATCACATGATGTGGGTGCTGAGAACCTAGCTGGGGTATTATGGAAAAACAGCAAAATCAGTTAACCACTGAACAGTTTCTCCAGCTATTGAACTGCCCTACAGCTTTTTAAATTCACTTATTTACTTTATATCTGAGTGGCAGCCTCCCCTCATCCTCCCCTCAAACTCCCTTCATCCTCCCTCCCAGTCTCTCTCCCCAATTTCCCTCCCACTCTGAATCCCCTCCAGGAATTTTGTCTCCATCCAGGAAAGGGCAGGTCTCTCATGATTATAAACAAAACATGACATATCAAGTTGTGGTAAGACCAAGCACTGCCTCATATATTAAGGCTCAGCAAGACAACACAGCATGAAAAGTAGGGTCCCAAAAGCTAGCAAAAGTGTCAGAAACAGCTTCTGTTAACTGTCTTCAGTCCCACTAGAGGACCAAGGTACACAATTGTAAGAAACATACACAAGTGCCTAGATCAGTTTCATACAGGCTCCCTGGTTGTTGGTTCAGTCTCTGCAAGTTCCTATGAGCCCAGTTAGTTGATTGTGTGAGTCTTCCTGTGGTGGCCTTGACAGGTTTGGTTCCTACACTCCTTTTTTCTCCTCCTCTGTAGGATTTCCGAACTCTGTCTAATGTTTGGCTGTGGTTCTCTGCATATGTCTCCATCAGTTGCTGGATGACACTTCTCTAATGACAATTGGCCTAGGCACCAATCAGCTCTCAAGAGAGGGACAGTTCATGCTACTTATCCACTATTAATTACTAGGAGTCTCAGCTAGTCTTCTATCCATATACTCCTGGGAGATTTCCCTATGGCGGGCTTCCACTCAACCCCAAAATGCACCCCCTAGCAGTCTCTCTTAGCACTTTCCCGGTCCCTGGCCCTGATTGCTCACATTCTCATCCCCACCTTGCTTCAGTCCGCTGAGGAAATCTCTTCTATTTCCACTTCCCAGGAAGATCTGGGTGGTCGTTTGAACTTTCCTTGTTACCTCGTTTTCTGGGCAAGTGGATTGTAGCATAGTTATCCTTTATTTTACAGCTAATATCCACATATGAGTTTGTACATACCATGTTTGTCTTTATCTTTTTGGGTTGCCTCACTTAGCATGACTTTTTTTCTACTTCCATCTATTTTCTTTCAAATTTCCTGATGTCCTTTCTTTTAACAGCTGAGCAATACTCCATTGTGTACATGTACCACATTTCCTTTATCCATTCTTCGGGAGAGGGACATCTAGACTTTTTCCTAGGTCCAGCTACAAATAAAACCGCTATGAACATAGTTGAGTCAGTGTCCTTGTGGCATGATTGAGCATCTTTTGGGTAAATGCCCAAGAGCAGTATAGCTGGTCCACTGTTGTAGGTTGATTCCCAGTTTTCTGATGAAACACCATGCTGACTTCCAAAGCATCTGTACAAGTTTGTATTCCCACCAATAGTGGTTGAGTGTTCTCCTGCTCCACATCCTCACCAGCATTTCATCCAGACAGAAACTAAGGAAAGAAATAATGGAACTATCGGATGTTATGACTCAAATGGACCTAACAGATATCTACAGAACATTTCACCCAAACGCAAAAGAATATACCTTCTTCTTGGCACCACATGGAACCTTCTCCAAAACTGACCATATAGTCAGCCAGAGAGCAAGTCTCATCACATATAAAAACAATTGAAATAACCCCCATATCTTATCAGATCACCAGGAATTAAAGCTGGATTTCAACAACAAAAACAACAGAAAGTCTACAAACTCATGGAAATTGAAGAACTCTCCACTGAGTTACCATTGGGTAAAGGATGAAATAAAGAAAGAATTAAAATACTTCCTAGAATTCCATGAAAATGAGTGTACAACATACCCAAACATATGGGGCACAATGAAACTGATGCTATGAGGAAAGTTCATAGCACTAAGTGGCTTCATGAAGAAATTGGAGAGATCCTTTACTAGGGACTTAACAGCACATGAGAAAGCTCTTGAACAAAATAAACAGACATGATTAAGAGGAGTAGATCACAGGAAATAAAAAAAAAATTGACAACTGAAATCAATGAAACACAAACAAAGAGAACAATACAAAGAATCACTGAAACAATGATTGGTTCTTCAAGAAAATCAACAAAATAGGTAAACCCTATGTTACCCAAATGTTCAAAAAGGCAGATGGACAGGATATGCAAATTAATAAAATCAGAAACAAAAAGAGGGATATAACAACAGGCTCCAAGGAAATACAGAGAGTCATTAGGTCATACATCAAAAATCTGTACTCCAAAAATTTGGAAAACGTAAAAGAAATGGAAAATTTCTTGATAGATACCACTTATCTAAGTGAAATCACAATCAGATAAACAATTTAAATGATTGATAACCCCTAAGGAAATATAAACAGTCATTAAAAGTCTTACAACCAAAACAAACAAACATAAAGCCCAAGGCCAGATGGTTTTAGTGCAGAATTCTACTGAAGTTGCAAAGAGCTAATACCAATAATATTCAAATTATTCAGCAAAATAGAAACAGAAAGAACATTGTCAAATTTTTTCTACGAGGCTACAGTCACCTTGATACCCAATCCACACAAAGATGCAACAAAGAAAGATAATTACAGATCAGTTTCACTCATGAACATTGGTGCAAAAATACTCCATAAAATGCTGGCAAATCAAATCCAAGAATACATCCAAAAATTCATCTTCCATGACCAAGTAGGCTTCATGACAGAGATGAAGCGATGGTTCAACATAAGAAAATTGGTCAATTTAATACACTATATAAACAAACTGAAAGAAAATAAACACACAAGATCATCTAATTAGATGCCGAAAAAGCCTTTGACAGAATCTAACACCTCTCCATGATAAAAGTCTTGGAAAGATCAGGAATACAATGGTCATACCTAAACATCATAAAAGCAGTTTATAGCAAGTCCATATCCAACATCAACTTAAATAAAGAGAAACTCAAAGCAATTCCACTAAAATTGGGAACAAGGCAAGGTTTTCCACTCTCCCCATACCTATTCAATTTAGTACTTGAAGTTCTAGCTATAGCAATAAGACAACTAAAGGAAATCAAGGGGATACAAATTGGTAAGGAAGAAGTCAAAGTATTCATTATTCACAAATAATATGATTGTATACATAAGTGACCCCAAAATTCTACCAGGGAACTCCTACAGCTTATAAACACCTTTACACAAGTGGTTGGGTACAAGATAAACTCAAAAATATCGCTATCCCTCTTATATCCAAATGATAAATGGGCTGAAAAAGAAATTCAAGAACCAACACCCTTTACAATAGCCTCAAATAATATAAAATATCTTGGTGTGACTCTAAACATCCATTACACTTTTAATACTAAAACTTTGTAATATAATTTGAAACCAAGAGTGTGGTAATCCTTTGTTGGTCTTCTCTTTCAAAACTGGGTTTATTACTTGGGATCTTTTGTGATTCTGCACAAATTGTAATATTGAATTTTTGTTTCTGTGCCAAATCTCACTGGAATTTTGATAATGAATCCATAAATATTTTTGATAATATATGGATTTTTATCAATGTTAATTTTCTTAAATGATTAACCCATATATTTTCAAAATATACATGAATTAACGCTATTTAGTTTAAAAACTAAAATGTAAGAATAGCAAATGATGATTTCAAAAATATCAAAGGGGAAAAAGTACCTTGATATTGGTTATGGCTATCATTTTATATGGTATCAAAAGGACAGAAAATAAAAGCCAAAAAATAAGTTTTACTGCATGAAATTAGAAAACTTTTACAAAGTAATATTTATAACTAAAGAACGGAAATAAATAATATTCTTGATGGTCTTTCCAAAGATGATAGTGGCCAAAGCTTTAGAACATAGGATCTACTTAAAGTAAGCATTTCATTGGTGGCATGACTTGTAAGAATATATTATGCCCCCATGCCTTTTCTCCCTCTCTGTTTTTCTGTTCACCAGATGTCATGAAATGGGCAAGTGTTCACATTATTCATTTGTTACAAGCAGTCCACAAAAATAGTATTTGAATAAAAGCAATTGCAACCATGAACCAAAACAAACCTTTCTTCCTTAAATTTCATTTTTAGGTAGTTTATCACAAGAATGGAAAGTTGAAAAATGAAGGCACCTGATGGGAAAGGGGAAAATATTAGTAAGCATCATGGCTACTAATAGCTTAATACTCAACAGTTCCTTTTCTTCCATATATTAAATACAGTGGAAAATGCTGCAATTAACAAGGGGATGAAAGAATGTCTTAACATTATTGAATATTTTAAAATAAAATTGCTATATCATTTAGTATTTTTATTTTTACTCATTTTGATAACCTCAGTAAGGTAGTGGTTATACTAATTAACACTTACTGAAAGGGACAAAGTATTATTTTTTCTATCCCCTTATGAGATGTTTTCTTTTTCTATAAAGATAAAATGATGACATCTCACTGTGGTTTTGATTGAAACAAAAAGGGAACATTATAACAAACTCAAGGTAATACAGAGAATCATTAGCTCATATTTCTAATTTCTAGCTAGAGCAGTAAGACAACAAAAGGAGATGAAGGGGATAAATTTGGAAAGGAAGAAGTCAAACTTTCACTATTTGCAGATGATATTTTAGTATATATAAGTGACCACAAAATTGTACCAGTAAGGTCGCTGGATACAAGCTTAGCTCAAAAAATCAGTAGCCCTCCTATATAGAAATGATAAATGGGCTAAGAAAGAAAGAACTCCCTTTATTATAGCCACAAATAATACAAAATACCATGGGGTAACTCTAACCAAACAAGTGAAAGACCTATATGACAAGAACTTTAAGTCTTTGAAGAAAGAAATTTAAAAAGATATCAGAAAATGGAAAGATCTCCCATGCTCATGGATCATTAGGATTAACACAGTAAAAATGCCAATCTTACCAAAATCAATCTAAAGATTCAATGCAATGTCCATCAAAATCCCAAAATAATTCTTCACAGACCTCAAAAGAATAATACTCAACCTCATATGGAAAAACAAACAAACAAACAAAAAACCAGGATAGCTGAAAACAATCTTATACAATAAAACAAATTCTGGAGGTCATCACCATCCCTGACTGCAATTCTACTATAGAGCTATACTAATAAAACCAATTTGGTACTGACATAAAAACAGACACATGAATCAATGAAGTCAAATTGAAGACCCTGACATAAATCCACACACCTATGAACACATGATTGTTTACAAAGAAGCCAAAGCTGTACAATGGAAAAAAGAAAGCATCTTCAACAAATGGTGCTGGTATAACTGAATGGTAGCATGTAGAAAATGCAAATAGATTCACATTTCTCATCCTTCACAAAACTTAAGACCAAGTGGATCAAAGACCTCAACATGAATCCAGTTTTACTGAAGCTGATAGAAGAGAAAGTAGGAAGTAGCCTTGAACTCATTGGCACAGATTACTTCCTGAATGTAACACCAGTAGCATACATACTGAGGTTAACAATTGATAATTGCTATGCCTTGAAACTGTAAAGCTTCTTTAAGGCAAAGGACACTGTCAATAAGACAAAATGGCAGCCTACAGAATGAGAAAATATCTTTACCAACCCCACGTCTGACAGAGCCCTGATCTCCAAAATATATAAAGAACTCAAGAAATTAGACATCAAAATATCAAATAATTCCATTAAAAATGGTGTACAGATTTAAACAGAGAATTCCCAACAGAAGAATCTCAAACGGATGAGATACACTTAAAGAAGTGCTCAGCATCCTTAGCTATCAGGGAAATGCAAATCAAAATGACTCTGAGATACCATCTTACACCTGTCAGAATTCCCAAGATTAAAAACACTAATGACAGTCTATGTTGGAGAGGATGTGGTGGGGGCACACTTCTCCACAGCTGGTGGGACTTCAAACTTGTACAGCCATTTTGGAAATGAGTATGGCAGTTCCTCAGAAAACTGGGAAATTTTAGGAAAATTTGAGAAAATCTACCTCAAGATTCAGTGATACCACTCTTGGGCATATACCCAAAGGATGCTCCACCATACCACAAGGGCACTTGCTCAACTATATTCATGGCAGCATTATTCATAATGGCCAGAACCTGGAAACAACCTAGATGTTCCTCAATAGAAGAATGGATAAAGAAATTGTGGTATATATATACAGAGGAGTATTACTCAGCAGAAAAAAAATGACATCATGAAATTTGCAAGCAAATGGATGAAACTGTAAAAACTCATCAAGTGAGGTAACCCAGACCCAAAAAGACAAACACAGTGTGTACTTATTCCTAAGTGGATATTATATAAAGCAAAATATAACCAGACTACAATCCTCAGCCTTAGAGATACTAGTTAACAAGGAGGACCCTAAGAGGGATGCATGGATCTCTCTGAGAGGAGAAAATAGATGAAATGTCCTGGGTAAACTGTGTGTGGGGGTAGGTGGATGGGATGGAGGGATAAGAATATGAGGGATCAGGATAGTCAAGTTGGGGGCAGGACAGAGGGAGAGAGTAATAAAAGAGATATCTTGATAGATGGGGCCATTAAGGGGTTAGGGAGAAACCTGGTGCCAAGGAAACCACAAGGATTACCCCAACTAAGACCCCTAGTAGTAGTGGAGAGGATGCCTGAACTGGTTTTCCCCTGTAATCAGATTGGTGACTACCTAATTGTCACCATAGAAGCTTCATCCAGTAACTGATGGAAGCAGATGCAAAGATCCACAGCCAAGTTCCGGGCCGAGCTCTAATATCTAGCAAAATCTATGTTAACTTTGTCTCATTTCAATACATAAAAGAAAAAAAAGATTGGCTTATTTTAAGTAAAATTACCTAGACTTTGTATCCTTTTGATGATATAACTATGCATGATGGTCACTTCCTAAAATAAGATTATTGAATTTTTAGAACTTTATTGTAATTTCAGATAAATATTTGCAAATAATAAAGTTAAATGTGGGACTAGAATATTGAATACATATATTTACTAATCATCATATTTAATCACTGTGAATATTAACATATAAAGCAAAACATTTTTAACTAGAACGTGTTTAATAGTACTTAAGTTCTCCTTATAATCTCTATTTTATTGAATGGTTTCCATTTATCAAATGCATTACTATATTCGATTAGTCTAACCCATAAGTATACTACTTAATAGAATAGAGATTTACTAAATATTTGCAAGATGAAAGAATAAACCAATAAAACAAGGATTGAAATATAATTACATTTTACTTGAAGCTGAGAAAATAATGATTTATAATCAAATTAGTAAATGGAAGAGGATTGCCTATAAGAATTATAAGAAGGTAATCAGATACCTTTCTTTCTTCCTAATATTGTATATGAAACTAAATTAATGAGTCTTACTATGCCACATGACTTCTATCAACCTCTTTTGTACACTGTACGTTCTATAATCTATTTGCATATATATTCCTATTACTTGTAGTAGTTGTTCAGATCCCTCCTTCTTTTACTAAATTCTCCATATTTTGAAGTTACTTAATATACAACCTGGTACTTCTCACTATATACAGTTGCAAATATGACAATGACCCATAGAATATTCAAATATTTATTGAATGCAAGATCAATAATGTCAAACTGAACAATGAAAGATAGAATGAAATTTACAGAAGCATTGGCATAGTTTTGACAAATAATTTGTATGAACAGTTCCAATGTGTTAAAATCAAAGAGAATTTTGCTTGTAGTCAGGTTTTCTCATCTTTTATTCTTAATTTTGTAATTATATATACTACCAATTTTATAAATAAAATTTTATTTGTGAAAAGTAAGGCTATTTGACATATGATACAGTCTATTTCTCAACAATGCTATGAAATTGAAGTGTATTCTAAACTCATTTTTCATATTTAGTTTTGATTTATGATTATTGAATTCTTAAACATTGTTTTATATAGTCTACTTATAGAATAAGAGTAGTAAAATAATTTCCTGAATGCTGCAAAACCAAATGATAAAGTTTTACTTTCAATCTATCTGATTCAATTTTTAAGCCTGTTATCCATGAAACTATTCTGTATATCATTCCCAGTCTCTTCATCATCTTTCATGTGCTATGATGAAAGATGCTTGTCAATAATGAATACCTACAATACATACTTGTCCTTTAACTCTGGAGTCAAAAATTTGATCCCATAAAGGTAGATATGTGAATAGAACACATGAAGTAAGGAATGGGTGTAATCAATTTCTAGTGTTCTAATGCAAATAACCTTTGCAAGGCTCAGAAGAAAAAACAAAGAACAACAGAAGATACTATGTCTGTTATGAATGGATGGGTCTTGTAGGTTAACTTTTTAAGTTGCACACTTGAAAGATGCAAATAAAGGGTCATAAAGAATAGTAATGATAAGTGGAGACTAATGTTTGAATTTCCATAATTTACCTCTTGGCATCACACTTTGATTTATATTAGCATGCAGAGACC
This sequence comes from Peromyscus maniculatus bairdii, assembly GCF_049852395.1. Lineage (NCBI taxonomy): Eukaryota > Metazoa > Chordata > Mammalia > Rodentia > Cricetidae > Peromyscus > Peromyscus maniculatus. Next base: position 66,309,158 of record NC_134875.1, on the reverse strand, counting down.
CTGGGGTTGGTAACACTTCAAGTACTTATGAATAAATTTGTCTTAGTGTTAGGTAAAAAATAACTAAGAACATATTTTTCAGGGATAGAAAATTAGGTCAAAATGGAATTTGCATAATAATGAAACTGATGAGTAAGACATTTGCAATAGTGAAGAAAAGAGGTTCTTAAACTCAAGAAAGCACAAAGAAGCCAAATTCAGCCTTAAAATGTCTGTTGCAAATTTTGTGTTTCCAGATACAGCACGAATGACTTGTTTACACCCATGAAGTCCTCTTCCTATATTTTGAACACACCAACAGTTTAATGTTAGTCCTCATATGTAATATATGTAAATATGAGATATGGTGGGACCTGCAGGAAGAACATTAAGAAAAGCTGTTAGTTATTTAGGCACAGGCTTAAAGTCAATTTTGGAACCCTGAATTCTTCCCTTTTCTATTGCTTCATGAACATGTTATCATTTTTTTCTGCCATGTGCTCACTGCCATTGCAAACTAATAGTTTCTAGATATAAGAGAAAAAATAGGAGCATATTTAGCAAAGACATATTTGTTTCCATTCTTGGCTTTGGTACACTAAGATATTCGACTTAGGTCATGTTTCATAACCTTACTTTCTTAGTCCTTTATTCAGAGGACTTTTCTACCAAAAAAAATGGAAGAATGTGCATATGTATAGACAATGTGTCTATGAGTAAGTTTAATTCAATAAATGGTATCTGTAATCATGATGATAATTATATCAGTGATGATAACAATAGTAATAGTGAAAATGATAGTGTAATTTTCTCTGTGAAAGTTTTTGGCAGAAAAATGGGCATTATTCTGAATTAGTATTATATAAACATATATTGCATAAAAGTTTTAATAATAAGTAGGGCATGATAAATTACAGTCACCAATAAACAATTAATTCCATGAAGTTTAAGGGCCCTGTACATCACATCATTAAGTAAAACTGTTCTAATATAGTTTTCCTTATATACAAAAATGTTCCTTCAGCCTGTTTTATTCTTTGAGCAATGTAATTACAGATGTGTACAAACACATGCATACATAGAGACAAGAGAATCAAGGATAATAAATAATGAAGACATTTCCCTTAAGAAAATTGAACTGGAAAACCACTAATAGGTCCTTCAGGTAACCACGGTTTCAATGAACCAGTTGTTTCAACTAAACACAGAGAGCATTTGCTTATAGGTTTCAGTAATCAGTAGTCAGTTTCTCTTATTGGACCTACTTGTTGGAGGGATTGGTAATTACTGGAGTTTTTTCAAAGAAATTGGAAATCTATGATAGCAACAGTCCTAATCTAAACTCTAATTATAGTGAACAAATCTTCTTTCAATGCATACATACAGAACATGGTACTTGGAAAAGAAACTAAACAAACAAATAGAAAATTACTATGGGAATATAGACCTTGGTTCACTGGATTTTACAAGTACAGAAACAATATAAAAGACAATTTTGTAAAAGACTGTCAGAGATAGTAACATATTATATGATCCAGTCCCTCAGAGTTATCTATGGTCTAGTAGCAGGGATGAATATATAAATAAACATATTATAAGCTACAGTAAGATAGGTACCTGAAAATAAAAAAAAATAGTGACAAGAAAACAGAAATGTGAACCTAATTAGTTTTATTAATAAAAAAACAGGAGTCAAATATCAGGGTAATAACCTGAATAATCAGAGAAACAGAGGAGCAACCACCAGTGACTTTTTACTTCTCTGGATCCTCAGTCCAAAAAGGGATGAGCTCTTGTCTCTGTCCCACATTATCACTTCTTATTTCTGCCTCTGAGTCCTAGGATTAAAGGCATGAACTTCCCAAGTGCTGGGATTTAAGGCATGAGTCACCACCACCTGGCCTCTATGGTTAACTTGTGGCAAGTTCGGCCCTGTGGTCTCCAGGCAAGTTTTATTTGTAAGAACACAAACAAAATGTCACAAAACAGAAAATGTCATATCTAGGGTGAGTCAGTATGAGTGTATTCTGGAGTCTAGGTGGCAAGTAGTTAAAAAAATAGGTATATATGAGTCATAAGCCATAGAATTGTACCTATTACTTATAAAGAAGGCTTTTTGGAATATATAAATGTATTGTAAAGTAGATATAGTTTCTTGATAAGCAGTTGTAGAATGAAAATAGATTAGAACTTTCACTTTGTTAAAAATAATTGGCAAATTAATCATTTTATGCCTCTTATCTCTAAAAAATTCAGTCTGTGCCACCCTTACTTACCCCAGCACTTCCCACAGCAGAACAGACTGAGTCATGGGAGTGACAAACCAATGACTCATCCAGCCTCAGACCCATGACACATGAGTGAGCTCACCCCTAATACTGCCTAGAGCACCAGAAGCCAGAAGTTGGATGGCCCAGAACCCTAGGAGAGAACCAAACACAATTGGAGAAAAAAAAGTCAATGTAATGATGCCTAATGATCTTCTGTACTCGTAGATTGTCACCTAGCCTAATTGTTGTCAAAGAAGCTTTGTCCAGGAAACAGATAAAGACCCACAACCGAACATTAGGCAGAGCTCAGAGAATCCTGCAGAAGAGAGGAAGGAAGGAATGTTGGAGCTGGATTGGTCAAGGCCATAACAATAAAACTCACAGAATCAACTAACCTGACCATATAGGAACTCACAGAGACTGAAACAACAACCAGGGAGCCTGCATGGGGCTGGCCTAGGCCCTCTGCATATAAGTGACAAGTAGCTTGGTCTTGTAGTAATACTAACAGTGGACGCAGGGACTGTCTCTGCCTCTGTTGCCTCATTTTGGGACCCTTTCCTCCTACCTGGTTGTCTTATTCAGCCTTAAGAGAAAAGGAGGCGCCTAGTCTCACTGCAACTTGATATACCATGACTAGTTGATATCCATGGGAGCCCTGTATTTTTCTGAGTAAAAACAGAAGAAGAGTGGATAGGGGAGGAGGAAGAAGGAAGGTAGGGGAGGAGGCACTGGGAGGATGGGAAGGAGTGGAAACTGTGGTGGGGATGTAAAACAAACAAACAAACAAACAAATAAATAAATAACAAGGTGTCTTCTTTCCTTTTGAATATAGTCGTAGTCATAACAAATGTTTGGATCATTTTAATATAGGAAAGGTGTGGAAGAGTGCTATAAAATACTATATTCTGTACATAATATGATGTGAGTATAATACTCATAAATTCACAGAAGCAGTTATTACCTTCTCTAGCTCAATCTAGACCAAATTGTAGCATGGAGTGGGAAGGGGCCTCATGAATCTCAACTCCCAGGTAGGGAACAATTAGTAGTTGATGGCTGCTGGAGAAAAGGTGCTAGATTTGAATGTGGCCTTTGGTGGTTCTTATGCTCTAATGGCTGGCCCCATATCCATGAACACGTACCAAATTTAGCTGGAGTTAGTGAATAATTTTAAAAAGCAGACATATAGTTGTAGGGGGAAATGCTGAGAGGGCTAGAGAAAGAGTTGTAGGAGAAAATTTCAGCATGAAATATATATATATATATATATATATATATATATATATATATATATATTCCATATATATCATGGTAATATATATCACACACATATATATGTACATATATATGTGAACTTCATAAAAATGAAGAATACTTGAATAAACAGATTCCTGAAAAGTATTCACACATTGATGAATGACTTCCTTTACTAATAACAATCTTTCTGTTCATACTGTGGATGATTTCATTGTGAACAGATGAATCAGACTTCCTCAAAACTAAAATTCTATTTCACAAATAACAGCAAAATGAAGAGAAAATGTAATCCACATAATGGGGCCAACATGGAATAATGTCTGTGATCATCATATTCAGAAAATCATAGTAAAAACAAAAATAATTCAAAACATACAAAAATTCACAACAAAAATCACTCAAATGAAGATATTCAAGAGATAACAAACATGAAAAAGCAGCCAATTAAAACCACAATATATATATATATATATATATATATATATATATATATATATATATATATGAGTTTATAATGCTTTGAAGAGATACCATGACCACAGCAACACTTATAAAGGAAAATATTTAATTGAAGTGGTAACTTATTGGGTCATGGAGTTATGCACAGATATGGTATGGTGCTGGCGAAGTAGCTTAGAGTCCTCTATCTTGCAGGCAAAAAGAAGTGTTCTGAGTGTCACACTGAGGGAAGCTTGAGCAAAAGAGACTGCAAAGCCCACCCCACAGTGACACACTTCCTCCAACAAGGTCACACCTACTTTAACAAGGCACATCTCCTAATCGTGCCACAACCTTTAGTGGATATTTTTTTTCAAACCACCAAAATATACTTTAGCTACATGAAAAAGAGTCCTTACAAGCAAATGAGAAAATGTGTAACCCACATAAACATTGTTAATATAAAAATAAAATAATAGCTACGTGAGGAAAACAACTGGGCCCTTGGGTATGGATTAATGGCAGAGTACTACACTATTGTAGACATGGTTCTGGATTTGTTATTTAGTGCAAAAGTAAGTGTACAGTTTCCCATTTATTCTATGTGAACATATGATAAATCACTGTCTACATGAGCAATTATAGGTAGATGTTCCTAAAATTAATAATCACCAAAATGGTATATGAAACTCCAATTACCCATCATTAAAGGAATGGATAACCAAAATACTATATATCTATACAATTTGTAAGATTTGTCAACCAAGAAGAATGAAATAGTGATATGTGCTAAAATTCAGAAAAGACACAGAAACCATATGCTTAATGAATTTTGTCCTGAAGGCCGCATATAACATGATGCAAATTATGATAATTACATTGACTACATATATGTGTAGAGAAAGAAAATATTAATGGTTGCCTATGGCTTGTGTGGATGAAATGATTAGAGACATAGATATTAAATAATTTATGCTTTTTTAAAAAGCTTACATAAATATATTTTGTAACTTCATAACTGCTGATTGTAGTAAAAGCCATTTAATTATACACTTTAAATAGATAAATTGTGTGGTATATTAATAAAAGCATAAAATCAAAGAACACTAAATGTAGTCTAAACAACCATAAAGAGGACCCATTTTAGAAATAAAATATATAACATGAAATTAATTAAAATTATTTAATTTAGAACACAAGTGCTTGGAATGGATTGTTAAATTTTAAATTCATCAAGAGTTCATAAAATAAAAATAAATATTGGATATAAAAATAATTTTAAATATGATATGAAATATATTTGCTTTAGAAGTTAGTAAAATGTATTTTTAAACCACTATTATCAAAACAGTATGCTCTTGCTATAAATTTCAGGCCATTTTAAAATAATAAATGCACTTAAAAGTATAGCCCACATTTTTGAGAGTGGTTATTTTTTTCCATTCTTTTGACAATATAGCTGAAATAATTAACTTAAAAATAAGGGAAGTTTACCTTGCCTCATGATTACACTTTATGTTCGTCTGTATCTATCCAAGTCGGTTACAGTCAGGCTAAGTAGGATATTGACTATGAGGAGAGGTAGGACCTAACTTCTGTCCATTAAGCTTTATCTCATAAAGGTCCAACCAACTCCCAATTGAATCACATTCTGACAATGCAAGACTTTGGGAGGAAACTGACCATATAAACCATAAAAAAAATGATCATTAAAACATGTCAGCTGCTTATGTAATATTTCAGTTAATATTCTTTCCTCAAGATAGCTAAAGGATTTTGTTTGCATAGCATTACTGTTTGTAACTCGTGAACATTTGCGAAAAACGAAAACATCAACATTGCCAGGTGGTGGTGGTGCATGCCTTTAATCCCAGTATGTGGGAGGCAGAGGCAGGTGGATCAGTCTGAGTTCAAGGTCAGGCTGTTTTTGAAGTGAGTTCCAGAACAGCCAAAGCTGTTACACAGAGAAACCCTGTCTCAAAAAAAAATGACATAATTTCATATACCATTAAAGTACTTTCTTAAAAATTCAGAGATGACAATGTGGCAATATGAATAGACTTGAGAGATTTTTGGAGCAATTTTTAGAAATAATATCAAAGCTATGATAAAATTCATTTGTGGTTCTGTTAATTGACCCAAACCAGTGACTGCTTAGATCATAGGCTCTGAGAGAAATTCTAATATTTACTGAACACAGCATAAAAAGATACAATTAGACTAGTCACAAATTCTCATGTCAAGGTTGGATGAGTCAACCCAGTAGGAGTAAAACTGTTCCAAAAGCTGACAAAATAGTAAGAACCACTCCCCGTGTTAGGGTTCCCAGAAAAATATCAAGCTAAAACCATAACATATATGCAGATGCCTGAGGCGGATAACGCCTTAAGCTAACAAAGAGCTCTGACGTGCACAGTTGTATCCTGACCCAGAGGATCCTGAAAGTGGATCCTCAAGATGCTGACATACAACTCAGAGCCAACCAGAAAACATCACGGCAGCTGGAAGCAGAGCCCGCCAAAAAGTACACATGTAAATACCTCAGTCCTTTGTTTAATAAAAGAGATTGCTTACAACCTCCAAGAACCTGTGTCCTTTGCTAGTGTCTCAGAGACAGTGGGACCCCAGCTGCAGAGCAAGCAACAGGGGCCCTTGCATAGATCCATTCAGGCTCTCTCTTTGTCAGTGCAGTCTCTGTGAGCTCTTTGTGTCCTTAGTTGAAGTCTGTGAGCCATTATCTCTAGGTATCCTCGACTCCTCTGCCTTCAACATTTTTCTTCCCCTCTTCCACAGGGTTCCCTGATCTCCAGGGGGCGGGCCACATTTTAGATCTCTAATTTGGGCGCTCTTTCTGCCTAGTGTTTGTCATTGGGTCTCTGCATGTGCTCCTATCAATTACCTGCAATAGCATCTTTGATGAAGATTGTGATAGATACTGATTTATAAATATATAAGGATATAGTTAGGAAAGAATTTAATGATTTTTTTTCTATCTAGGTCTCTGAGCTATCCAGCCTCCAATTCTTGGTCATGCAGGCAGTGTCATGTATGGACACTTCTCATGATGTGGGCCTCAATTTAGACCCATCGTTGATTGCCCACAACCACAAGTTGTGCACCTGTATTGTATGGTACTTTTTGCAGGCAGGATAGATTATAGATCTAAGTTTTTGTGGTAGGGTTGGTGTGTCAGTCTCACCTTTGCAAACCTTGCCTAGCTACAGAAGGTAGCTGCATCAGGCTCCAAATTCTCTGTTACAAGAATTCCTCACCAGGGTCATCCTTGTAGAATCCTAGGATTTTTTACTGCACTAGGTTTCCACATCACCTCCCCCCACCCAAATGCCCTTCAATTCCAGTTATCTCTCCCAGTACTGGGTACTTCCACTTGCACTCCTGCTTAATGCCTTCTCTTCCCATCCCCATTTATCCTAAGACTACCCACAAAATCTGTTTTATTTCTGCTTTCCAGGGAGATCCATGGATTCTCATTAGAACCCTCCTTGATACTTAGCCTTTCTGGGTCTGTGGATTGTAGCATGATTATCATCGACTTAACAGATAATATCTACTTATAAGTGAGTACAAACCATGTTTGTCTTTCTGAGTCTGGGTCACCTCATGAGCAAATTTTTTTAGTTCCATCCATTTACCTGAAAATTTCATAATGACATTTTTTAAAGAGCTGAGTAATGCTCTATTGTGTAAATGTACCAAATTGTTTATCCACTATTTGGCTGAGGAACATCAAGGTTTTTTCCAGTTTCTGGCTCCTATGAGTAAAGCAGCACCGAACACAATTGAGCAAGTGTCCTTCTGGTAGCATAGAACATCCTTTCAATATATTCACAGGAGTGGTACAGCTGGATCTTGAGTTAGATTGACTCCAAATATTCTGAGCAACACCATACTGATTTTCATAGAGATTGTAAGAGTCTGCACTCCCACAGTCAATGGAAAAGTGTTCCCCTTGCTCCACTGCCTTGCCACTATGACCTGCCATTTATGTTTTTGATTTTAGCCATTCAGATGGGTATAAGATGGAATCACTTAAGTAGTTTTGATTTGAATTTCCCTGATGGCTAAAGGATGTTGAACATTTCATTAAATATCTCTATGGCATTTATGTTTCCTCTATTGAGAATTATCTGTTTAGATATGTATCCCATTTGTAAACTGGATTATTGGGTTTGTTGATGTTGTTTTCTTTTTTAAAATTTTTCTCTTTTTAAATATTTTTATTAAGAAATTTTTGTTCATTTTACATACCAATCACCCCTCCACCTTTCCACAACCCACCCCCCATTTCCTTCTACAAGAAGGTAAGGCCTCCCATGGGGAGTCAGCAGAGCCTGATACATTCAGTAGAGGCAGGTCCAAGCCCCTCCCCCTGCCTCAAGGCTGTGTGGGGTGTCCCACTATAGGTAGTTCTTTATATATTTTGGAAATCAGGCCTCTGTTAGATGTGGGGTTAGTGCAGATCTTTGCCCATTCTGTAGGCTGTAGCTTTGTCCTATTGATGATTTCCTTTGCCTTATAGTAGCTTTTCAATTTCATGAGGTACCATTTATTAATTGTTGATCTCAGGGCCAGTGCTAGCAGTGTTCTGTTCTGGAAGTTGTCCCCTATGCCAAAGTGCTCAAGGCTATTCATCACTTTCTCTTCTATCAGGTACAGTATATCTGGTTTTATGTTGAATTATTTGATCTGTTAGGACTTGAGTTTTGTTCAGAGTGATAAATATGGATTTCTTTGTATTCTTCTACATGCAGACATCAAGTTAGACCAGCACCATTTATTGAACATGCATACTTTATTCCATGATGTATTTCTGAATCCTTTATAAAAATCAGGTGTCCTTAGGTATGGGGATTTATGTCTGGGTCTTCAATTCAATTCTGTGGATCAACATGTCTATTTTTTATGCCTATACCATTCAGTTTTTATTTTTATAGCTCTACTGTAGTATAGCTTGAAATCAGGGATGGTGATACTTCTGGAAGTTCTTTTATTGTTCTGGATTGTTTTACCTATTGTGGGTTTTTTATTTTGCCATGTGTAGTTGAATACCATCCTTTCAAGATCTGTAAAGAATTTCATTGGAATTTTGAGAAGATTGTATTGAATCTGTCTATTGCTTTTTGTACCATAGCAATCTTTTACTATGTAAAAGCTAGAATCAATGAGCATGAGAAATCTGTCTTCTGATATCTTCCTCATTTTTTTTCTTCAAAGACTTGAAGGTTTTTTTTTTTCACACAAATCTTTCACTTGCTTGATTAGAGTTAGCCCAAGTAACTTTTTATTATTTGTGGCTAGTGTGAAGGCTGTTTCCAAGATTTTTTTTCTCAGTTTATTTTTCATTTGTATATAGGAAGACTATTGACTTTTTAAATTTAATCTTGTATCAGACTACTTTGCTGAAGGTTTATATCAGCTGTACAAGTTCCCTGATAGAATTTATGGGGTTCCTTATGTATACTATCATATCATGTGAAAATAATGATACTTTAACGTCTTCCTTTCCAATTTGTATTCCTTTGATCTTCTTTAGTTGTCTTATTGCCCTAGCTAGAACTTCAAGTACTGTATTGAATAGCATAGAAAACTTTGTCATGTTTCTGATTTTAGTCGGACTGCTTTCAATGTTTCTCCATTTAATTTGATGTTGGCAATAGGCTTGCTGTAAATTGCCTCTGCTATGTTTAGGTATGTTCCTTGTATTTCTACTCTTGCCATAACTTTTATCATGAAGGAGTGTTTGATTTTATCAAAGCCTTTTTGGGCATCCAATGAGAAAAACATGTCATTCTTTTTTTTTTCCATTTGTATGGTGGATTACATTGACTAATTTGCATATGTTGAACCAACTCTGAATCTCTGGGATGAAATCTACTTGGTTATGGTAGATGATCATTTGAATGTCTTCTTGGATTTGGTTTTTGAGTATTTTATTGAGTTTTGGTATGTATATTCATGAGGAAATTAGTCTGTAATTCTCCTTCATTTTTTGATTTTTTGTGTTATTTTGGTATCAAGGTTACTGTGGCCTTATAAAATGAATTTGGCCATGTTCCTTATGTTTCAATTTGTGGAATAATTTGAGGAGTAGTGGTGTTAGCTCTTTCTTGAACATCTAGATTGGACATTGGCTTCTTTTGGTTGGAAGATTCTTAATGACCGCTTCTATTTTCTGGGGGATTATAGGCTTATTTAAATTGTTTATTTGATTTGGTTTAACTTTGGTAGATGGGCAGCCTAACAGAACTTCTAGCATTCTACATGATCTGTTGTAGAGCAGGGAGTCTCCTCCCTTGTTGAAGGCTAGACTGCTGGTGGCCAGCTTGGTCTCTGTTAGATAGATCGGGGAGTCCCTGCCTCAGTTGGGGGCTGGGTCATTGTGACTAAGAGGACATCTGGGGGAGAGACAGTCAGTGAGGTAACCCCTGAAAGGCTCCCACATTCCAGTAGATAACCCTACAACCATATACATATAAGCAGCACTAAGTAGACTTGTTTTTTTTAATCATATCATGAATTTGGGAATGAAAAGCAGTGGAATAGGGATAAAGGAAGATTGAAAAGAAGAGAATGGGTAGCAAATTTGCTCAAAATAAATTAAATGCATCTTAGAACCTCTAAAACAATAAGAAAAGAAATAAAAAACTGTATATTAGATCACTGTACAAACATTTCTTTTCCAAATTTTCAAATGACTTTAAATCTTCTCTATAACATGAAGTTGAAATTAGAAAGAAAAAGTAGCAAAAAAATGATACACTAAATTTTGAAAAAAAAATGTGTCCAAGTATGAGGGTTTAATAATTGTCTTGGTTGTTCAGAGTACTTCCTCTTCTTGCAGAGGATATGAATTTGGTTTTCAGAACTCACATCAGGTGTCTCACAACTGCCTATAATTCCATTTCTAGGGGACAAAATGTCCTTTTCTGGCTTCAGTGGGTAGCTGCATATGTGTGGTACATATAAACTCATACAGACATACATGCATGTGAACTAAAAGAGATTACAAATATTTGAAACATTACAATCTATCCAACTAAGAAGTAGAAAGTAGTTGAAAATAGTATGCAGTACTGAAACAGTGAGGAAGCCTTATCACATGGGTTCGGAAGTCATTTCAAAAGGATAACCTACAAACTCAGGAAGTAAATGAAATACTCATATTTTAAAAAAGGAAAGTAGATAAAGGAACCAAAGGAAGTAAGACTGACAGTAATGGGTAGAGTAATATGTGTTCTTATTTTTGTTTGGAGTGGGGGGAGAGCAGGGTATTGTATTACTTTTTTTTCCATTTTTTGGTACTAAGGATCAACCCAAGGGCATTTAGTGTGCTAAATAAATCCTCTACAACTGGGTCACATCTGCAGCCCAAATAGGAGTAGAGAGCAAAAGAGGAACGTGGTGAAAATAGTGAAAAAAATTGTAAGAATCTTAAGAAAGCAAATGGCATTTTGAAAGTTTAAAAAAGTATAATTCTGACAAGACAGTATTGGTCAAGAGTGTGAAAGACTGAAGAGTCTTGACATTTTTTATTTGATGTTAAGGAAACCTTTGAGTTTTTACTTTCTGCCCACACAGTATGATCTCCTCTGGAGAATTTATTTAACCTATTTTTATCTTGATTGTCCTTTCAATTAAGCCTACTGTCAAGACAGATTTTTTTTCTTTTACAAAAGATGTGGCAAAAGGCTGAGGTCCCATTGGTAAGTGTAACCAAGATGTCTATTTACTTAGAGAAATGTGAAAGAAAACAGTTATTGTATTGGTTATTATTTGAATTACACAACTGTGATAACATGCTTACTTTCATTTAAATTGGCTATTATAGCTCAAAAGGACATTTGATTCTTCCCTCTGCTTTTGAAGAATAGACTGCCATTACAATTTTCATATAGAGGTATATCAAAGCATGACAGGACAAACCATGAAAATTCTGGGAAAAGATTAAATTCTAACTTCCACCAAAAGAAATCAATGAAAAAGCCTGTTGTTCAGACCTAACTTTTTGAGTGTCTTCTTAGTAGTTGGGCTTGAGAAGTAAAGAGTCTATTAAAGTAGGCAACATACTTACTATGGGAAATTCTTAGTATAAATGAGTTCATTAAGATTTCAGGGGCCTTTAACACCTCAATAACAGCTTGCCCGAAGGTTAACATTTATTGTTTTGAACTGCCAGCATCTTGCTTTTATGGGACACATTTGTATGCTAAATTGCCTATTATGTTAAGTTGTACATTCCCATTTAGCAGGATCAGAAATAAGATTTGACTATAAGTGTTTGTATTTTATTAGTGCTATGCCAGACTTCTTAATGGCTCAAGATTCCTAAAGGCTGAAACTCATTGCATCTACTTCAGAAGGTGCTTGTCTAAAATAATTTGTTACAAATGCTGCATTTGCATAGATTTGAAGTTTCCAGACTTGGGTCATCAGGAAAACTGGAAAAAATTACTTCATTTGATCTTACCCTTAAGCAAATCATAAGTGACACATTTAAGCAATTATATGGAGAAAATAAAAGTACAATCTAACTAATGACTGCTCTTCTCTTAATGATTTCAGAGTAAATCAGTAGGGAACTCCAGGGAAATGGATGTTGAGTAATGATGTGGTTTTGTAAGCATTCTTATAAGTATATAAATTTTCCTGACATTTCTATAGTGTATCACTGAGTTCACAACTTCGTTGACTATGATATAATATATAAAAAGTTAACAAAGGAACCTTAAATGTTAAAATTCCACTTAATGCAGTTAGGTAGAAAAAGGCATTGGTTAAAATCACTGATATATAAAACAAATTGCAAACTTGTCCTCTAAATTATGTCTCCCTGCTGGTGGATAGCAGATAAAGACAGAAAAGGACATGTTGCATTTGGGAAATATTAATGAACCCAGTATTTTCCGTGATTCTTCAATGCATAATTTTACATTTTAAGATGTGTATTTCTTTTTAATTACGTATACACATGCAACTTTCTGTGTGAGCATGTTCAACTGAGTCCAGGCACATGAAGAGTCCAGAAGAGACTGACCAATCCACTTGAGTTGGAGCTACAACAGGTTTAGAGCCAACTGATAGAGATGTTGAGAACATAACTCAGGTACTTTGAAAGAACAGTAGAGCAATACTTGTTCAAAGCTGTTGAGCCATCTATACCAGGCTTTATTTATATTTATAATTGTACATATCTAAATATGTACACTGGTGGATATGAGCATCCAATAAAGTGTAAGTGGAGACCAGCTGGTTTTCTCCTTCTACCATGTGACTTCTGGGAATCAAAACCAGGTCCTCAGGCTTAATGGCAAGGGTCTTTACCTGCTGGGACTACCTCCCTAACCATTCAAAATGATTTTCTGTCCCATTGAAAATGTGATAGCTTTTGCCTGTGTATATGTATGTTTACCACATTTGTACCTGGTGATGGTGGAGGTGAGAAGAGGGAACCAGAACCCCTGGAAATGTAGTTAAATATCATTGTGAGAATCCATGGAAGGGCTGGGAAATAAATCTGAGCTGTTCAGAAGAGCATCCAGTGCTCTTAACTGCTGAGCCACCCCTGCAGCCACCCTGTTAGAGTACATAATATGTACCACAAATTATACCAGCCTATGTTGGTCAGGTTCTTCACTGCCCTAAAGTCTGTTGAATCTTTTCAATTTTGTCACATACATTTCATTTAAATGAGCTTTACTGCCACTTATTCTCAACCATAGGTTAGGTCCTGATTTTGTTTAAAATAATTTGCTTTGCAGCATGGGCTAAAACAGAGAAAATCAAGTCAAGGGGAAATCCTATTTGGTGGACAGATGGTACACTGCAGTGTTCCATTTTACTTGAATAAGGAAGTACATAGTACTGGGAAGTACTCTCAGACACCTAGCTGCAAGAACTGCCAGCCTGAGAAGAAAATGTACATGAGAAAAAAACTGAGAGAGAGAGGTTCAGAAAAAAACATTTGGTTGCAATACTGGTAGTTTCATTAATCTCCATATCTAAACAGTTTTGAAACTCTTTATATCACTAATCATATATATATATATATAATTTTTATTTATTTATAAAATATGTCATTTTCCTTACTCCTTGTAGTTCCTCCAATGTCTCACATAAATTCATCGCCTCTTTTTCAAGAATTTTTATTGTTACATATATTTAAATGTTTAAATAAACTGTAAAATGTATTGTTTAAAAATCTTTTCAAAATGAATGATTTCATTCGTTTCTTTTCAAGCTCTACTTTGAACCATGAGGGAAAATGGTTAGTCGTTCTTTCTTTGATCAGACAGTTATAGAATTCTCACTCTTAAATGTGTATATTGCCCTTGCAGAGTGCTTTCATTATTATTTTTAATGATTCAAATCCATGCTTCATTTCTACAGTCTTCAATGCATTATGGTTACATTTAGAAACATAAAGCAAAATAAGGATGGGTGTACTTTAAGGAAGGCATAGCTCAGTGGAAGAGAAACAACTTAAATGCTTTAAGCAATAGAAGAGAAATAGGACTAAGTTTTTCTAGAAAAAGGGAGGGGGAGACAAGCAAGCTATGCCTGAATTTCTGTATTTCTATTTGGCTGTGTGTCTACCATTCCATGTGTCTACTGTGGGAGTTAAGTTGTTTCTCTTCCACTGAGCTAAAGGATGCCTTCCTTAAAGTCACCTTTATTTGCTTTATCATTCTAAATACAAGCATACTGTTTTGCAGATCATAGTGGTGTCATAGTTGTGAATGGTTAGATGAATGAGAAAGTACTATATAAGGGAAAAATACACACTCAAGTGTGGGAAATTCATAAATGACTAATTACATCAAGAAAGACTCCTCATTTTCCCAAATGGTTTAACACAGTTTGCAAAGAAATGATGAACAAAATCATCCATTTTGAAAAGATTTTCTAACCACAGTTGTCATAGTATATTTAAATATTTGTGTAGTTAAACAACAAACAACTTAATTTCACTCAAAGGTAGATGTATTTTATTTTAAAATAAATTTGTGGGCCTGGAGAAATGGATCAGTAGTTTAAAGTACTGGATAATCTTCCAGAGTACCCACTTTAGATTCCCAGGACCCACATGGCAGCTCACAACCTTCTGCAACTCCAGTTTTAGGGGATCTAACACTTTTTTCTAGCCTCCACAGATACCAAAGTACATATTTGTACATGTACATCCTTTCAGGAAAACACCAATACACATTAAATAAAAATTAACATATTAATAAAAAATGTTGTTTTAAAATTAGAAAGGTAAGTACCTAATAGAAAATTTGAAGTATAAAGAGAAAACTTGTAGAAGCTTTTTACAACATAGCTATTGATATCTTGAATACAGAGTATGCTTGTAATTTTATACATTGCATTTTCATCTACTTTTGATAATCAAATCCCAGTTTGTATATAACCTACAACAGTTCTCATTATGTAAATGTGATGGCTACTACAATGGATATTCTACCCAAAACTGATATTATATAAGCTATCTTATTGTTTCATGATTTAATAGCACTTTGAATTTGGTATGTTCCCCTGTTTAATCTCTATGATTTTTGTCTTTATCTTAAAAATATACAACTTAAAAATATTTATAAAATGATATTTTGAGACTTAAAATGTATGTAAAGATTATACTGCTGTTGAAGATTTAGTTGCTTTCAATTTTACCCCATCATGAATCATACTGATAAGCAATCATATGTATGTGACTCTGTCTATACTTGAGATTATTTCATAAGGTCAATAATATCAAAAGTGAAATTATTAGTTTTAGCTTTGAAGCATTTCTTAAATTTTCAATATATGTCATTCCCAAAAGTTCTAATGGATTTTTATGATATTAGTCATATATGAAAGTCACTACATTGGCACTCAGTTCATTAAAAGAAATTCTCAGTTAAAGGTATAAGTTAGGGAGAAAATCAGATACCAGATCAGCATTTTGGTATCCCATTTTTTTCTTTTATGCAAAGTCATAAATTTCTAAATATTTTCTCTTTGCCTTATAATGTTTGTCTTTTGAAGTACATTTTATCAATGGCCTAGTGATCACTCTTTTTCACCATATTGCATGTGGTACCAAAAGGATTTATCAGTCTTAACAGAAGATTAGCCTAGAAAAATTGAAGCCCAAACCAGCAGAAGGCTATGAATTATATATTGACACTGAACGATGTTAACTGATAGCACAGAAGTACAAAAGATCCTCTTTGTTGTTCCTAGAATTCTGGATGTCTCTGTAATAAAATTTACATTCTAAATCTCACTGTGGCATTAGAATAAGAACAGATTCATATGTGAGGTACTTCATTATAGATTGTTGGCCAGGGAGGGTCATAAAGTCCCCAAATACATATTCTCTTCACAGGTATCATGCTGATTGCCCAATAGAGCTAGATGATAAGACACTTTTCTAAAGACACTACACACTTTGATAAACAGAATATGTTAAAATCAATTGGAAGTGATCTAGAAACTTTAATCCTTCTTGTTAGCTTTCACATGGCTGTAAGGTCCTATATTGGCTGATAGAGGAGAAAAAGTATCAATGACATTACCCATTCGTGATCCCTGTGACAAGTAAGATGTTTATAATGATATAATCATGACCAAAATATTTTAGGAGTTATTAAACATTGTTCAGGCATATCCTCAGAACTCAAGCAATATATCCTTCAGGGAAAATATTTAAAACTTAAAAGGTTCCAAATGAAATGGAGATACAGAGGTTTCAGTAAGTCTTTAAAATTGTATGGTACTCATAAGACAACTCCATATATATATATATATATATATATATATATATATATATATATACAGAGTTTCAGTGATTATGTGTGTGTATGTGTGTGTGTGTGTGTGTGTGTGTGTGTGTGTGTGTGTGTGTGTGTGTATTTTGCATAGGTTAGTACTGTACCTTTAATGAAAGTTTTCAGGCTTAGGTTTGCTTTTACTGTCCATTGCACTATAGAATTTAGTAAAGTTATGTGCTTCTACAACATTTCTATAGGAAAACAGATCCACATGATTCTCTTACATTCTTAAAAGATTTTTTTTTTAGAGTAGACCGGTCCAGGTACCCTCTGGACCACTGCCCGCAGACCAAGGTGGGGTCAACCTTGTGGGTTCCTGAGAGCCTCACCAGTACCCTACCTCTTCCTATTCCCATGATGTCCTCATCTATCATGGTATCTTTCTCCCTGCCCTCCCATTCTGTCCCTGTTCCAGCTTGACCCTCCCATTTCCCTATGTTCTCATCCCCCACTCCTCACCCTCTGCCACCCTCCACACCCAGTCCACTCATGTAGATCTCATCCACTTCTCCTTCACAGGGTCATCCATTTGTCCCTCCCAGGTTCTTTCCCTGTTAGCTAGCCTCTCTGGATTTGTGGGTTACAGTCTGGACATCCCTTCCCTCATATTTAGTATTTGCTTATGAGTGAGTACATACTATGTTTGTCCTTCTGAGACTGGGTTAACTCACTCAAGATGATATTTTCTAGTTCCATTTAATTGCCTGCAAATTTCATGATATCATTTTTTTTACTGCTGAGTAGTACTCCATTGTGTATATGTGTCATATTTTCTTCATCCATTCTTCAGTTGAGGGTCATCTAGGTTGTTTCCAGGTTCTTGCTATTACAAATAATGCTGATATGAATATAGTTGAGCATGTGTCCTTGTGGTAAGATTGAGCATTTCTTGGGTATATGCCCAAGAGTGGTATAGCTGGATCTTGAGGAAGACTTATTCCCAATTTTCTGAGAAACTGCCATACTGATTTCCACAGTGGCTGTACAAGTTTGCATTTCCACCAATAGTGGAGGAGTGTTCCCCTTGCTCCGCATCCTCTCCAAAATAAGTTGTCTTCAGTATTTTTGATCTTAGCCATTCTGACAGGTGTAAGATGGTACCTCAGAATTGTTTTGATTTGCATTTCCCTGATGACTAAACCTAGCTGTCATCATAGAGTTTTTGTCCAGTGACATATGGAGGCAGATACAGAGATCCACAGCCAGGCACAAGACTGAGCTCCAGGAATCCAACTGATGAGAGAGAGGAGAGATACTGCAGGCAAGGGACATCGAGATCATGATGGGAGGACGTGCAAAGATGACCAGCCACACTAGTGGAAGCCCATGAATTATGGACTGGTGGTTGTGGAGCCCCCATCGGACTGGACTAGGGCCTCTGGATACGGAAGATGGTTGTTTGGCTCAAACTGTTTGGGGGGGCACCAAGGCAGGGGGATTCGGGATCTGTCCCTGGTTTATGGGCAGGCTTCTGGAATCAGGTGCCTGTAGTGTGACACCTTGCACAGTCTTGGTGCAGTGGGAAGGGGCTTGGACCTGCCTAGGCTCAGTGTGCTGGGCTCCGCTGACTCCCCATGGGATACCTCGATTTGGGGGATGTGGGGATGTGGGGTGGCTTGGGAAAGAGGGCTGGGATGTGGGAGGAGGGAGGAGGGGGGGTCTGTGGATAGCATGTGGAATGAGTAGAAAATTTCTTAATAAAGAAAAATGAAAAAAATATTCTTAAATTCATTTATTTGTTTAAAAAGAAAGAAAATTTAATACAGAGAAATCTCATGAAGATTTCTATGGGAGCTAGGAGAATTCAGTACTAGAATAATATACTCTCGCTACACACAGTAAGACCTCAAACCTTATTTATTCTAACCTATATCTACAACAGAAAACTGCAGGAAATAATACAGGAGATCAAGCCAAATTTTATCCTCTATTTTCCCTTCTTTTTGTACTTTTAAACAACCCAATCTCTGTTATCCTTTACAATACATCACACATCAAGTATTTCAACAAAATCATCTTATCTCATAACATCTTTCTAGAATATGATAAATTCTCACCAAATTTTCTCTTCTCATAGACTATGCTCCTAGCTTCTCACATGGCATACTTACAAAGATTTCTAATTAGAAGAACCAGAGGTATTGTAGTAAACAGTGCTATTTTCTATGTTTAG
This sequence comes from Peromyscus maniculatus bairdii, assembly GCF_049852395.1. Taxonomy (NCBI): domain Eukaryota; kingdom Metazoa; phylum Chordata; class Mammalia; order Rodentia; family Cricetidae; genus Peromyscus; species Peromyscus maniculatus. The sequence goes on along the minus strand of NC_134875.1, from coordinate 66,290,202 downwards.
TTTTTCTTCAGCATGTATTAGAATTTATATTACCCTACCCACATCTTCAAACCTAAATGATCATATAATTTATATAGAACAGTGTCAAAATGGAATAGCAATTGCAAATTACATACTCTAACCAAGTAGGTAGACACAAAGTTCTAATGGCTGATATGTGCTTGAAGAATCTTTTATTTTATCATTGTAATGAGAACTGGTACTGCTCTGCCAGTATGTGTGTCAAAGTGAGGGGAATTCTGAGTAGAGTTCTCAGTAATACATGTGAAGCATGGCTTCGACAACTGAGATTAAGTAACAGATTGTTACAAAGTTGGGGTGTATAAGTGATTATTACAGTGTTTCTTTGGAAATATAATTCATATCATGTCATGATTCAAAGACTTCTTGCTCTCAAGATTTAAGCCCATGTTCCCTTCCGAACATGTCTCTTTTCAGCATGTTCATGTTATCCAAGTGGAAATTGTTTTTTAGCACAATAGGGACACTGCTGCTCTGAAATTTCTCTCTCAAAGTCCTTCTAGCTTGGAATGATTTCCTTTCAAACATTTGATCTTAGGCTACATTCTTAGTAAAGCTTTTCATGGCAGCTCTACTTTGTAAATTAATCTTCAGCCTCACTTTATCTCTTATTTCTCATTTAAATTTATCTGTTTATTTTGAAATCAATAATTTACAAATATAAATTACATATATTCAAATTACATGTAACAATTTTATATACATATATACTCTATACTTTTTAACAAAATCAAATTGAAATATACATGATTATCCTTTATATGTGAGTTTATTTGTGTGTATGTACATGCACATTAACTAACCTAGGCTCATAGGAGCTCACAGGGGCTCAAGGGAAATGCTCAGATCTCCCTGGGAAGAGGAAATAGAAGTTTCCTGGATGGACTGAGTGTGGGTGGGAACGAGAACATAAGGGATCAGGTGATGATGGGGTGGAGAGTACTAGAAGAGAACCCTGGAAAGAGTCATTTCAGGATCAGATAGAAATGTGGTAAACAGTAAACTGCAAGGATAACCCCATCTTAAGACTCCTAGCAATAGGGGATATGTAGCCTGAACTGGCCATTTCCTGAGATCAGGCAAGACTTCCAGTGGAGGGATTGGGACACCAATCCAGGCACATAACCTTCCATCTGCAGTCTGTTCTGCATATGGTATATTCCAGGGTAAGTGTGCCACAGAGATTGTGGGAGTAGCCAAACAATGACTGGTCCAGACTGAGAGCCATATCAAGAGAGTGATCCCATCCCTGATAACAGCCTGGAGTGTCAGGTCCCAAAGACCAGATGCCCCAGAGACGTAGGATAGAACAAACATGACTGGAGGAAAAATAAAGGTCAGTGTAATGATGCCAAATGATATTCTGCTATATCCATAGATTGGTGCCTAGCCCAATTGCCATCAGAGAAGGTTCACACAGTGACTGGTGGATAGAGATACAGGAAATCACAAACAGTAGCCTGAGTTCACGGAATCCCGTTGAACAGAGGGAGGGTGGATTGTAAGTCAGAAGGGTCAAGGACACAACAAGAAAACCCAGAGAATTAATTAACCTAGACTCATAGGAGCTCACAGTGGCTCACAGATACGGAACTGACAACCAGAAAGCCTGCATGGGACTGACCTAGGACCTCTGCAAGTATGTAACAGTTGGGTAGCTTAATCATTCCTGGGTAGTAGCTGAGCTGGTATTTTTGTTTTCTTAATTTATTTTGTTTTATTATTTTATTACTTTCAGTTTTCATAGACTTATTCAATTGTCTTCTATCTCCTTGACTTGGGGAGTGAAGTAAGTAATTCTGTATTCTCTTCTTTATTATAATTTAAAGCATTTAAAGATATAAATTTCTTTCTGGACAGGTGGTGGTGGCACATGGCCTTAATCCCAGCACTCTGGAGGCAGAGACAGACAGATCTTTGTGAGTTCGAGGCCAGTCTGGTCTACAGAGTGAGTTCCACAACAGGCTCCAAAGCTACACAGAGAAACCCTGTCTCAAAAAAAAAAATAGTTTTCTTTTTATGTGATACTTTAGCTGCTTTCTACATGAAGGAACATATGTTATCATTATATTATATTTTCAAGTTATTATAATTTATTTTGTGTTTTCTATTATAACTTGGAGGATACTTAAAATTTGTATTTTTTACACACAGTTATGTGAGAAATATTTATTGGGTTTCTAAGTTACTTCCATTGAAGTTAGAGAACACAATTTGCATGACAGTAACTACTTTATGTTCCTCTTTTAGGTCAATAATTTTTACCATGCATAGTGTATATTTGCTTGAAAGTAATTTATATATTACACTATCCATTAGTGGGGTCTTGAGAAAGCCTGATATAAAGCATTTGTTTCTGTAAAAGCCAAAGAGAAAATCAAGTTGTGATTAAATACAGCTTTTGTTAATGGTCTATTGGTCTTAGGTGATATCGAGAATATTACTACTAGGGAAATGAAGTTGCTAGAGCTAAACCACAGAATTAGGTTCACTGATTAAGTTTCAAACAATAATAGATGACTCCCATTCTACATCAGCTGAGCAGGGAAAAAGGTGTTACTTTTGAGATTAGATTAGGTAACCAAAGGAAAATAATTAATTGAATTGTTCTTATATAGTACTTTATTAGAAATTAATAATAGTCATTTGTTCCTATATTCAGAAATATACAAACAAGGACATATTTATCAAAGTTTCATTACATTGATCAAATAGTTATTATTATTATTTGGTTCATTTATACATGTCGATTAGATCAAGCATATTTGTGCTGGAAACTAAATTTGTGTAATGATCAGTTTGACACATCTCTGACTTTGCAAGATTTACTGTATACCTGTTATCAGTGAATCATTATCTTTCTTTTATAGCCTGTATTTTCTGCTTTATGAAAATGAGTGCTATATCATTTGTTGTCCTTGTGATATTGCGGTTTATTACTGTATATTTTATATGTGAAGTTTTGCATTTAATATCAAAAGTTGAAGCTGGGCATGTCAGCATACACCTTTAACCTCAGCACTCAAGAGGCGGAGATTTACAGATCTCTGTAAATTTCAGGCCTGCCTAGACTATACAAAAATTTCTAGGCCTAGCAGGACTACATCATGAGAAAGACCCTGCCTTAAAAGACTAACAAATGAATAAACAAATAAAAACATGTAGAAAATATAGGAAAATTGGCCTGTAATTTTCTTGTCTTAGAAATTTATTTTCTGACTGTACCAATATTTGAATGAATGTACAACCTCACACATGATATTATTCTATCACTGAGCATTATATTTAGCTCTGTATTAGACATTTCCTAAAGGCTTTTGGTTTTAATTAATTGTGATAGCAGCAGGTTTTAGTAAAGCAATTTAGGATATATTGGGTGTATTTACACTTAGAATTAGTTGAAAGAGATGTTATGTCTTCTTAAGATCTCTAGTGTGCATTGTTTAGAGATGGGATTGTATGGGTTGGAAATTTTCTTTGGGAGAATGGTTTTAATTAAAGCTTCAATATGTTTAGACCTTAGATAGCATTTCTCATTTGAATATTTTTGTATAATTTAAGAAGGTTGTGTTCTTTTATTTTGCATTTTAGATTTTAAATTTTTAAATATTTTTATGTGTATGGGTATTTTGTCTGTATGTGTGCAATGTCCCATGTATGAGAAGTGTTTGTGGAGGCCAGAAATATACATCAGACCTCCTGGAAATGGAGTTACAGACAGATATGATCAAACCTGTGGGTGCTGGAAACCAAACTCAGGTCACTGGCAAGAGCAGCCATGACTCTTAAGAACTGGACTCATCTCTCCAGTCTCTTGCAAAATATTTGTTTAACTATGCAAAGATGTGTCGCTGTTCTTTAACTATGAAAAGATGTGTTGCATTTTTATGTTGTAGAATATTTGTTTAATGGCATAAAGATGTGTTGTATTTGTTTAAATGTGTAAAGATGTGTTGCTATTTTACCTTGTCTGCAAAAGGCATTTGATTTGTGAAGTAAAAAGCTGAACAGATAATAGTGAGGGAGGAGATATAGGCAGGACTTCTGGGTGGGGAGTGTAAAAAAAGGGAGGACTATAGGCTCAGGGGAAAGAAGGAAAGGAGCCATCAGGGAGATGCCAGGGACAAGCCAGCCAGCCATGAAGGAAGCAGGAAAGTAGGACATACAGAATGAGAGAAAAGTAAAAATATAGATGAATAGAAACAGGTTAAATTAAGTTGAAAGAGCTAATGGGACAAGCCTAAGCTAAGGCCGAGCATTTCTAACTCATAATAAGTCTCCACGTGTTGTACAAATTACTAAAGGTTTTATAATTAAAAAAACACTGGGGCCAGATATTGTGGAAAATGCTTAAAGGTCAGAGAGACAAAGGAACAAGCTGCTGCAACATCTTACCTCTAGGACTCCTCAGCCTGAAAAGCCTCTAGTTCCTGTCTCCTCATCCCTTATATACCTTTCTCCACCCAGACATCACTTCTTGGGATTAAAGGGGTGTGTGCTTCCCAAGCAAAGGCATGAGATCTCAAGTGCTGGGATTAAAGGCACGTGGTTCCCAAGCACTAGGATTAAAGATGTGTGCCACCACTGCCTGGCTCTCTGTTTCTCTCCTAGACTGGGTCAATCTCATGTAGCCCAGAGTGGGTTTGAACTCACAGAGATCCAGACAGATCTCTGCCTCCCAAGTGCTAGGATTAAAAGAGTGTGCCACCACTGTCTGGCATCTATGTTTAATCTAATGGCTTGTTCTGTTGTCTGATATTCAGGCAAATTTATTAGGATACACAATATATCACTACATCCTTGTCTTTATTTGGTAGCTGGTTGGTGGCCCAAAGAAAATGCCAACTACACCAGCCCCTAATTAATTTTAAAATTGATATACATTTATAATATATCCAATACAAGTAAGATCTATAAATAAATGCTTTTTTATTTTTGATATTAAATATGAGATTTTTCTTTATGTTTCCACTTTTGACCTTTAACCTTCTGTCTAGTATTTACATAAATGTCTTCAAATATTGAAATTTCAGTGATGTTTTTCTATTTTTCTTGCATCATAAATATCTGTGTTTAGTTCTCTTTTAAATTCTCAGGATTCTATTCTGTTATTTTTGTTATATCTTTAGATATATATGCAAGTAATTTTCAGCTTTATCCATTATTATTAAACTGTGGTTTTTATTGTTACTACTCATACATTTACCTCATCCAATAAGCCATATGTCAGAAGTACACTGCCTATTTCCCAATCACATTAATATTTTCTATTCATTTCCATGCCATGAATTTATAATTTAATTTTAAAAGGGCCAAGTAACATGATTCTATATAACTCCTTTTAAAATTGTTGAAAATGAATTTATGTTTCATAGTATGGCAAATTGTTACAGTATTTTTGTCGTTTGAAAATGTAAATGTAAAAACTGATACATCCGCAGTCAGTAGTTGTCATCTTTTAACTTGTATACTAATTTTTATAATGCTCATTCTCTAATATCATTATCATTATTGTAATATAATATTATTGAAATATAGAACTTGAGTTTTGAAAAAGAAGTGAGTTTAATTAACTCCCTAAGTGAAAAACATATATTTGTATGGAAACTACTTAAATTCTGTGTTTTACTCTTAATGTCATAAATTGGAAAAAAGTAGTGGTAATTAAATTTTGTAAGCCTTCAAAATAATAACTAAAAGTGCTTTTAGAAGCATATGCAAGTCCAATCGAAAGCAAAAAGCATCTATAAGGCAAAGGACACCATTAATGGGACAAAATTGCAGCCTACAGTGTATAAAGAACTCAAGAAAGTAGACACTGACAAATAAAAAAAATCCAATTAAAAATGGGGTACAGTCATTTTGGAATTTATGTGATGGCTAAGGATGTTGAAAATATTTTTTTAAGTGTTTCTCAGCCTTTTGAGTTTCTTCTGCTGAGAATTATGTTTAAATATGTATCTCATTTTAATTAGATTGTTTTGTTTTTGATATCTACTTTCTTGAGTTCTTTATGTATATTGGATATTACCCTTTGTCAGGTGTGGAGGTGGTGAAAATTTCCCATTCTATGGGCTGCCTCTTTGTCCTATTAAAAATGCCCTTTGATTACAGACACTTTTCAGTTTCATGAGGTCTTTATCAATCTTAGTGCCTGCTCTAACAGAATTACAAATGATTGAGAAACACTTAAAGAAATGTTCAACATTCTTAGCCATCGGGAAAATGAATATCAAAATGACCTTTAGATTTCCTCCTGCATCTTTCAGAATGGCTAAGATCAAAAATACCAGTGATAGCTCCTACTGGAGAGGATGTGGAGCAAGGGGAATACTCCTACATTTCTGGTGTGAGTGTGTACTTTTACAGCCACTATGGAAATCAATATTGCAGTTTCTCAGAAAATTGGGAGTCAGTCTACCACTCCTGGGCATAAATCCAAAGAATTCTCAATTCTGCCACAATGACACTTGCTCAACTATCTACATAGCATCTTTATACATAATAGCCAGAAACTGGAAAAAACCTAGATGTCCCTCAACCAAAGAATGGATAAAGAAAATGTATATTTACAAAATGGAGTATTACTCAGCTGTTAAAAATGACAACATGAAAATTGCTGGCAAATGGCTGGAACTAGAAAAATTCATCTTGAGCAAGGTAACCTAGACCTAGAAGGACAAACATGGTATGTACCCACTTCTAAGTGGATATTAGCAGTCAAGTAAATAATAATCATGCTACATTCCACAGACACAAGGAGGATAAGAAACAAGAAGAGTTCTAGTATGAATGCATTTCTCTACCTGAGAAGGGTAAATAGAATAGCTTTTGTGAGCTGGGTAATAGTGGTGCATGCTTTTAATCTCAGCAGTCAGGAGGCAGAAGAAGGTGGATCTCTGAGATGGAGGCCAGCCTGGTCTACAGAGTGAGTTCCAGGACAGTAAGGTGTACACAAAGAAACCCTCTCTTGAAAAACAAAAACAAACAAACAAACAATATAGATTTTGTGGGTGGACTGGGTGTCAGTGGGGGGTGGGAATAGGAGAAATGGAGTAAGGAGGGATAATGGGAGATAATACAGGAAGAGATAATTGAAATTGGGTAAAATTTGCAGGGTGATGTGGGAATTTAGTACAGTAGGAACTCCCTGGAATGTATGAGGGTGAGCCTAGTGAGGACTCCTAGGAATGGAGAATGTTGGGCCTGAACCGCCCATCTTCTGTAATCAAGCAAGGCTTCCGGTGGTGGGACTAATATACAAACTCAGGCACAAAACATTCAACCTAAAAATCTGTCATTTTCAAGATATGCAGGGGCAATGGTGGTAAAAAACTTATGGGGGTGGCCAACTAATTACTGGTCCAACTTGAGGCCCACATCAAGAATGAGAGCTCTCGCCTGACACTGTCTGTCTACCCAGGGACCTAGGGTAGAACTACACAGGACTGACAAAACCAAAAACAATGAAATGATCCCTAACAATTCTAATGATGCTCTGTTATACTCATAAATTGGTGACTAGTCAAATCAGCATCAGAGAGGCTTCCCCTGAGAGTAGAAGGGAGTGTATGAAGAGACCCACAGCTCAACATTAGGAGGAGACAAAATACATATCGAAGATCTTCATCTGTTCTCTCCTCTCATAGTTCAGGAAACTCCAAGGAAGAGGGGGAGGAAAAATTATGTGAGCCAAAAGAATCTAGGACACCTAGAGAGCATGGCTTGTGGAACCAACCAGGTAGGGCTCATGGGGCCTCACAGACAATGAACCAGCAATCAAAGAGCCTGAAGGCATCTACCCAATGTCCTCTGAATAATGTTATGGTTGTTGATGTGTTGTTTTTGGGGGACTTCTAACAGTGAGAACTAGGGTATCTCTGACTGGTTTTCCTTCTCTTGGGAACCATTTCCTTCTACTGGGTTTCTTTGCACAGCCTTGAAGTAAGGGTTTGTCCCTGGTCTTATCTTATCTTGTTATGCCATATTTGGTTAATGTCTCTTGGAGGCATGTTCTTTTCTGGGAGAAGACCAGACAGAGCGAGGGGATCTTGGTTTTGAATTTCATTTTCCAATAAAAGGAAACAGCAGCCTAATTAGGAAATTGTTGAGCATGAAATATATGATGAGCCCTGGATTCTTTGTAGTGACAGAAATATAAGTAAGTTATAATAAACACCATAGTAGTAATTGCTCAGAAACACCACAAACAAAATAAAGCCTGCAAGCATAGTTAATATGTCAAAGAGACAAATGGGCAAACTAAAATAGCTCCCAGTGGCCAAAGTTGGAATAATTAAAGCAATATTGTAAGGGAGTTTTTAATAGAGTATATATTAAATACCTATGTGTCTTTATTTAAGCAGATATATTTGTAAGTAATATTTGGAAAAGAAAATAGTAATCTCTCATAAGAATAATTCAGATTAGCTTCTGCATACATGCTCTTCCAAGAAGATGGTGAGTAAAACCTACACCTATAACCATGGATATGGCTTTCTACTAAGAAAAGGAAATATCTGTATAATAAAGAAAAATGATAAATATTTCCTCAGCCAGGGTATGTTATAAAGGATGTCATGCTTATAGCACATACCCTTGGTATGTGCTTTAAAAGGCATCATGACTTATCAAATTAATACCACAGCATAGCGACTATATAAAAGGCAGATTCAACACTAAATAAATATTCTACAAATATTTAATCATAAAATTACAAATGGATGGGACATTCTGTTATTAGTGAGAGAAATTGTTAACAAATCCAATATGTCTTGTTAGTTAGGAACTTAGTAATGGCAGTTTGTTCATTTCTCTCTTGCAGAGGTCTACTTAGACTGGAATTAAAGACACGTTGCAACCACTTCTTCACAAACATCACTCCTAAACACTATACATTTTGCTTTTAAAATAATTTTAAATAGCTAAAATTACATGAAAATATGACATTATTCTGCATAGGGAGTTGTCATGCACACTGACACACACACACACGCACAGAGAGAGAGAGAGAGAGAGAGAGAGAGAGAGAGAGAGAGAGAGAGAGAGAAGAGAGAGAGAGAGGTGCATCTAATATCTATTAGATTATACCATGACTTCATTTGTGGTTCTTGAACAATAATGATTCAAAATATACTCACCGGTCATTCCTTTTTCTACTGTTACACAATTGTCTCTAATTTGTAATTTTGGTGTCAGAGGAAGTACAAATGCCTTAAATTCTATGAAACCTAATTCTAGTATTACTTCTCAATCACAATATAAAAAAATCACATGCCTCCCCTTAATTCAAGCCATGTTGAATCAATTTTCTCCTCCCTTGTCCTTTATAGGAACTTTATTACATTAATAATAAGTGCTTAATAGGACATGTTGATGTTTCAACATTTGAACTAAAGTTGAAAAATTGTTAATAATTTATACTTCTTGCCAAAGCACAAGAGTTCTATAAAACTGAAGACTTTCAAAATAATTTATACATTTGTTTTCCTGTCTTTTTGTTAATATTTCTAAATAATCCTATTTTGTATATAATTGACTTAATTATCCCCTAATAGTTTGTAATTCAGACTTCTCAACTTTCTATACTTCCTAAAAAAATTAGCTTCAGTTAATGCATGTGGAAAAATAAAAACACTTGAACTGAAACCTGTGTCTTTTCATTTCCTGTCCAGTGCCTTTTCATTTATATCATGAGAATTTTGTGAGCAATAGAAAATCTCTTTCGCAAAATCATGCCATCTGTTCATCCAAAATAACGTCTACAAGAAAAGAACACCATTCTGATGCTCATATTCCATGAACCAATTCTGAATTAATATTCTTTTCAGGTTTAGACAGGAGTAAATTTTCAATGGCTTAAAATATTATAAGTAAGTTTATTAGGACATTATAAGTATGAAAAGGACCCTGGCTAGTTATTCTTCAACTCAATGTGTTTAACAATACCAACTTTTTGTTTGTTTGTTTGTTTGTTTGTTTGTTTGAGACAGATTTTCTTTGTGCAATTTTGGTGCCTGACCTGGATCTTGCTCTATAGACCAGGCTGGCCTCCAAATCAAAGAGATCTGCCTGTCTCTGCCTCCCAACTGCTGGGATTAAAGGCATGTGCCACCGCTGCCTGGCAACAATAGCCACTTTGTATGAATTAAACTAAAAATATTGACATGATCTTGCATTCTGATTGTTCCCTTTTTTCTA